>NC_133328.1:2815381-3100381 GCF_042186555.1 Aquarana catesbeiana | reverse complement strand
CTTTGACAGTGAAACGCGTTGAGAGGGGCCAGAACCTGTGATGTCATCATGCCCCGTCGAGGCTGGCTGCCAGCAAGGTGACTGCTTTCATTGCATGTACCTGCTTTTATGAATGTGAGTACCCTTCTACATCACTCTCCATGCTGTTGGTGGATTTTTGGATTTTATCATTACAAAGATGAAAAGGTTGGACTTATTTCCTATGTTTTTTCTCTGAATTTAAAATGTGATCTATCATTTTTTTTTCATGAAATTATTCACATGATTTGTCACTTTTTTTCTGTATTTATTTACATGAATTGACTCGAATGAACAGTCTAGAGGCAGTGATGGCGAACCTTGGCACCCCAGATATTTTAGAACTACATTTCCCATGATGCTCAACTACAGTGCAGCATGCATGAGCATCATGGGAAATGTAGTTTCACAACGTCTGGGTTGCCAAGGTTCTCCATCGCTGGTCTAGGATGTCTTTTTAGGTTTTAATTGTAACTGTGAACTTGGATGGGGTTAAGGGGAGCATGGGATACCCCAAAACTGGTCAAGTGAACTCTTTGGGGAGTCTTCGCTATCTTGAGGAGCTGAATAAATGTCCCGTAGAATTTCTAATGCTGGTGGGTGACTATAACTTCTCCCAAAAGACCAAAAGCTACACTAACTTCCAGCACCGCGGTCATTTACTCACAATGCTACAGGATCATCGATTGGCTCCTTCCGATATCCACCGAGCACTCTTCAGTGAGGGAGACACAGACTCACTCCCAGGGCCACTGATAAGCAGTTAGCACCTGTAGGGAACTCAGGCCCCATAAGTTAAACAGGGGGGGTGGGGGCCCAGAGCAGCAGGAGTGGGCACCATTACTGGAACCAGGGATTTTTTTCAGGGGGGAACTTGGTGGAACTCAGTTCCACCACCTCTGCTCAGACCCTTGGAGGCTGCTCACCACAATCACTTGTAAACACAGAAGCCCGGTTTCTGTGTTTACAAGTGACAGCTCTGCACTCTGTGTGTAACCCGCCTGAACTCTGCACTCTGTATGTAATGCAATCCTGGTATTTAATGCCCCTTTAGGACCCTCCTACTGTTCATGAAATTTGACTGACCACACCCACTATTTGATGTGATCTGGAGGTTGTGTGTAGGGGAGGGGTTTTGGGGGGGGTCGTGGTCGAGTTCCAGCACCTATTGTTTGAGGAAAAAAGCCCTGACTGGAACCAACCCCCCTGCGGCCCTCCCTGTGTTTACAATGCTTCAGTTTGTCAATGAACAGGGATCCTCTGTACACACTGCTTCCTGTTCATTCACTTTGCAGCTGAGGCTGCAGAGAAGGGATTGAGGGATCTGTGTCCTCAATCTCTTTCTCTGCATCAAAAGTGAGACGTTGGGTGTCTGTTTAGACCCCTGATATTTCACCAACCCCCCCATAGGGCTGTTAAAAAATATAAAAAAAACTAAAATTGTAAAAAAATTAACTACCGTATGTTTTTCAGCACATTTTTTTGTGCTGAAAGTGCCCCCTTGACTTATACTGGAGTCAAGCACTTTTCTGCAGCAAAAAATGTCATTTTCCAAACCGACTTTGGGGCCCCGTATCTCAGGGCCACTTGGTGCTAGGAACCCCAAAGTTGGTGTGCAAACCCAGTGGAACGGGTACCATAACATATCCAAAGCTGGGGTTCCTAGCACCAAGTGGCCCCGAGATACGGGGCCCCAAATCCAGTTCAGAAAATTCTGCTGCAGAAAAGTGCTTGACATTTTCTGAACCGATGTTTGGGGCCCCGTATCTCGGGGCCTCTTGGTGATAAAAACACCAGCTTTGAATATTTTATGGTGCTAGTTCCACTGGGTTTGCACACCAAATTTGGGCTTCCTAGCTCTAAGTGGCCCCGAGATACGGGGCCCCAAAGTCGGTCAACTGTGTCCATCTGCAGCAATGTCATTTCGGGACCCTTTGGGTTCAGAGACCCCAAATTTTGGCTGCGGCTAGGGGGCATCTAGGAACCCCTTAACTACCGAGGTTGAAGTTCGGGGGACCTATGACTGCAAATGGGCACAGTGAGGCTGCAAATGGGCACAGTGAGGCTGCAAATGGGCACAGTGAGGCTACAAATGGGCACAGTGAGGCTGCAAATGGGCACAGTGAGGCTGCAAATGGGCACAGTGAGGCTACAAATGGGCACAGTGAGGCTGCAAATGGGCACAGTGAGGATACAAATGGGCACAGTGAGGCTGCAAATGGGCACAGTGAGGCTACAAATGGGCACAGTGAGGCTGCAAATGGGCACAGTGAGGCTGCAAATGGGCACAGTGAGGCTACAAATGGGCACAGTGAGGCTGCAAATGGGCATTGTTGACCCTCTTTTTCCACTTACAGTAGCTGTGCATTTCTCACCCTCGTCTTATACTCGGGTCAATAAGTTTTTCCATTTTTTTGTGGTAAATTAGGTGCCTCCACTTATACTCGAGTATATACGGTACTTGCCGCCCATAGGACGTCCTCGGGTTTCAGTAGCTATACCGGGATGATGCCTACACCTACAGGCATCATCCCGATATTACATTTTTTTAGCCAGCGATTCCATTGTCTGTTCTCTGGGTCTGATTGGCTGCTTGGGAGGCTAGAGGAGAGTCTAATAGACCCCAGATCGCTCCATAAAGAGGACCTGTCACGGCCCATGCTGTCACAAGAGATGTTGTTCATCCCTTATAGATAGCAATAAAGTTCATCCAAATAAAAAAAGTGTAAAAAACTTTGTATAAAATAAATAATAGAAAACTAAAGCGCCCCGTCCCACCATGCTTACGTGCAAATGCGAGCGCATACGTTACTCCCGCGGGCATATGTAAACGGTGATCGCACCACACATGTGAGGTATTGACGCAAACGTCAGCTCATGGGCAGTAATTCTAGCACCGGACCTTCTGTGTATCTCTAAACTGGTAACCTGTAAAGGCATTTAGAGCGTAGCCTATGGAGAATTTTAAGCACCATAGTTTGCCGCCATTCCACGGGCAGACGCAATTTTAAAGCCTGACATGTTAGGTATCTATTTACTCGGCATACTGTTTTGTTTATTTTTTAATTCATTAACCACTTACAAACTGGAAGATTTCCCCCCCCCCCTTAATGACCAGGCCATTTTTTGCGGTACGGCACTGCGTCGCTTTAACTGATAATTGCGCGGTCGTGCGACGTTGTACCCAAACAAAATTGACGTCCTTTTGTTCCCACAAATAGAGCTTTCTTTTGGTGGTATTTGATCGCCTCTGCGGTTTTTATTTTTTGCGCTATAAACAAAAAAAAAGAGTGACAATTTTGAAAAAAAAACTATATTCTTTTACTTTTTGCTATAATAAATATCCCCAAACAAAATAAAAAAGTCTTCATCAGTTTAGGCCGATATGTATTCTACATATTTTTGTTAAAAAAAAATCGCAATATTGTATATCGTGTATTGATTGGTTTGCAGAAAAGCATATAGCGGCTACAAAATAGGAGATATATTTATGGGATTTTTAGTATTTTTTTTTTTTAGTAGTAATGGCGGGGATCTGCAATTTTTTTTAGCGGGTCTGCGACATTGCGGCGGACAGATCGGACACTTTTGACACTTTTTTGGGATCATTGACTTTTATACAGCGATCAGAGCTAAAAATAGCCACTGATTACTGTATAAATGTCACTGGCAGGGAAAGGGTTTAAACACTAGGTGGCGATCAAGGGGTTAAATGTGTTTCCTGGGAGTTGTTTCTAACTGTATGGGGGCTGGGCTGACTGGAGGAGGAGAAAGATTGCTGTTCCTAATCACTAGGAACAGCAGATCTGTCTCTCCTCCCCTATCAGAAGGGGGATCTGTCTGTTTACATTGACAGATCCCTGTTCAGGCTCTCGTTCCCGCAATCGCAGCGTGGCCGGCGGGCATCGCGGCCGCCGGCCATGCGCATTGGGTCACCCGCCGTACAGTGGGTGCGCGCCTGCTATGGCTCCTTAAAGGAGTCGACATACACCAACAGCGATTTGTGGGAAAATGCCGACCTGCCGCCTTATAAGGACGGCGGCTGGTCGGCAAGTGGTTAAAGTGTATTTTTTTCCAAAGAAATTGTGTTTGAAAAACCGCTGTGCAAATACAGTGTGACATAAAAAATTGCAATACCTATCATTTTATTCTTTAGGGTCTCTGCTAAAAAAATATATATATATACAGTGGGGACGGAAAGTATTCAGACCCCCTTAAATTTTTCACTCTTTGTTATATTGCAGCAATTTTCTAAAATCATTTAAGTTCATTTTTTTTCCTCATTAATGTACACACAGCACCCCATATTGTACACACAGCACCTCATATTGTACACACAGCCCCCCATATTGTACACACAGCACCCCATATTGTACACACAGCACCTCATATTGTACACACAGCACCCCATATTGTACACACAGCCCCCCATATTGTACACACAGCACCCCATATTGTACACACAGCACCTCATATTGTACACACAGCACCTCATATTGTACACACAGCCCCCCATATTGTACACACAGCACCCCATATTGTACACACAGCACCCCCATATTGTACACACAGCACCCCATATTGTACACACAGCACCTCATATTGTACACACAGCACCTCATATTGTACACACAGCCCCCCATATTGTACACACAGCACCCCATATTGTACACACAGCACCCCATATTGTACACACAGCACCTCATATTGTACACACAGCCCCCCATATTGTACACACAGCACCCCATATTGTACACACAGCACCCCATATTGTACACACAGCACCTCATATTGTACACACATCACCCCATATTGTACACACAGCCCCCCATATTGTACACACAGCCCCCCATATTGTACACACAGCACCCCATATTATACACACAGCCCCCCATATTGTACACACAGCCCCCCATATTGTACACACAGCCCCTCATATTGTACACACAGCACCCCATATTGTACACACAGCACCCCATATTGTACACACAGCTCCCCATATTGTACACACAGCACTCCATATTGTACACACAGCACTCCATATTATACACACAGCCCCCCATATTGTACACACAGCACCTCATATTGTACACACAGCACCTCATATTGTACACACAGCACTCCATATTGTACACACAGCACCCCATATTGTACACACAACACCCCATATTGTACACACAGTACCCCATATTGTACACACAGCACCCCATATTGTACACACAGCACCCCATATTGTACACACAGCACCTCATATTGTACACACAGCCCCCCATATTGTACACACAGCCCCCATATTGTACACACAGCACCCCATATTGTACACACAGCACCCCATATTGTACACACAGGACCCCATATTGTACACACAGCACCCCATATTGTACACACAGCACCCCATATTGTACACACAGCACCCCATATTGTACACACAGCCCCCCATATTGTACACACAGCACCCCATATTGTATACACAGCACCTCATATTGTACACACAGCACCCCATATTGTACACACATCACCTCATATTGTACACACAGCACCCCATATTGTACACACAGCCCCCCATATTGTACACACAGCACCCCATATTGTACACACAGCCCCCCCATATTGTACACACAGCACCCCATATTGACAGAAAAACACAGAATTGTTGACATTTTTGCAGATTTATTAAAAAAGAAAAACTGAAATATCACATGGTCCTAAGTATTCAGACCCTTTGCTGTGACACTCATATATATAACTCAGGTGCTGTCCATTTCTTCTGATCATCCTTGAGATGGTTCTACACCTTCATTTGAGTCCAGCTGTGTTTGATTATACTGATTGGACTTGATTAGGAAAGCCACACACCTGTCTATATAAGACCTTACAGCTCACAGTGCATGTCAGAGCAAATGAGAATCATGAGGTCAAAGGAACTGCCTGAAGAGCTCAGAGACAGAATTGTGGCAAGGCACAGATCTGGCCAAGGTTACAAAAACATTTCTGCTGCACTTAAGGTTCCTAAGAGCACAGTGGCCTCCATAATCCTTAAATGGAAGACGTTTGGGAGGACCAGAACCCTTCCTAGAGCTGGCTGTCCGGCCAAACTGAGCTATCGGGGGAGAAGAGCCTTGGTGAGAGAGGTAAAGAAGAACCCAGAGATCACTGTGGCTGAGCTCCAGAGATGCAGTCGGGAGATGGGAGAAAGTTGTAGAAAGTCAACCATCACTGCAGCCCTCCACCAGTCAGGGCTTTATGGCAGAGTGGCCCGACGGAAGCCTCTCCTCAGTTCAAGACACATGAAAGCCGCATGGAGTTTGCTAAAAAACACCTGAAGGACTCCAAGATGGTGAGAAATAAGATTCTCTGGTCTGATGAGACCAAGATAGAACTTTTTGGCCTTAATTCTAAGCAGTATGTGTGGAGAAAACCAGGCACTGCTCATCACCTGTCCAATACAGTCCCAACAGTGAAGCATGGTGGTGGCAGCATCATGCTGTGGGGGTGTTTTTCAGCTGCAGGGACAGGACGACTGGTTGCAATCGAGGGAAAGATGAATGCGGCCAAGTACAGGGATATCCTGGACGAAAACCTTCTCCAGAGTGCTGAGGACCTCAGACTGGGCCGAAGGTTTACCTTCCAACAAGACAATGACCCTAAGCACACAGCTAAAATAATGAAGGAGTGGCTTCACAACAACTCCGTGACTGTTCTTGAATGGCCCAGCCAGAGCCCTGACTTAAACCCAATTGAGCATCTCTGGAGAGACCTAAAAATGTCCGTCCACCAACGTTTACCATCCCCCCTGACAGAACTGGAGAGGATCTGCAAGGAGGAATGGCAGAAGATCCCCAAATCCAGGTGTGAAAAACTTGTTGTGTCTTTCCCAAAAAGACTCATCAAAAGGGGCTTCTACTAAATACTGAGCAAAGGGTCTGAATACTTAGGACCATGTGATATTTCAGTTTTTCTTTTTTAATAAATCTGCAAAAAATGTCAACAATTCTGTTTTTTTCTGTCAATATGGGGTGCTGTGTGTACAATATGGGGGGCTGTGTGTACAATATGGGGTGCTGTGTGTACAATATGGGGGGCTGTGTGTACAATATGGAGTGCTGTGTGTACAATATGGGGTGCTGTGTGTACAATATGGGGTGCTGTGTGTACAATAAGGGGTGCTGTGTGTATAATATGGGGTGCTGTGTGTACAATATGGGGGGCTGTGTGTACAATATGAGGTGCTGTGTGTACAATATGGGGTGCTGTGTGTACAATATGGGGTGCTGTGTGTATAATATGGAGTGCTGTGTGTACAATATGGGGTGCTGTGTGTACAATATGGGGTGCTGTGTGTACAATATGGAGTGCTGTGTGTACAATATGGGGTGCTGTGTGTACAATATGAGGTGCTGTGTGTACAATATGGGGTGCTGTGTGTATAATATGGGGTGCTGTGTGTATAATATGGGGTGCTGTGTGTACAATATGGGGTGCTGTGTACAATATGGAGTGCTGTGTGTACAATATGGGGGGCTGTGTGTACAATATGGGGTGCTGTGTGTACAATATGGGGTGCTGTGTGTACAATATGGGGTGCTTTGTACAATATGGAGTGCTGTGTGTACAATATGGGGTGCTGTGTGTACAATATGGGGTGCTGCGTGTACAATATGGGGGGCTGTGTGTACAATATGGGGTGCTGTGTGTACAATATGGGGGGCTGTGTGTACAATATGGGGTGCTGTGTGTACAATATGGGGTGCTGTGTGTACAATATGGGGGGCTGCGTGTACAATATGGAGGGCTGCGTGTACAATATGGGGTGCTGTGTGTACAATATGGGGTGCTGTGTGTACAATATGGGGGGCTGTGTGTACAATATGGGGTGCTGTGTGTACAATATGGGGGGCTGTGTGTACAATATGGGGGGCTGTGTGTACAATATGGAGGGCTGTGTGTACAATATGGGGGGCTGTGTGTACAATATGGGGGGCTGTGTGTACAATATGAGGTGCTGTGTGTACAATATGGGGGGCTGTGTGTACAATATGGAGGGCTGTGTGTACAATATGGGGTGCTGTGTGTACAATATGGGGTGCTGTGTGTACAATATGAGGTGCTGTGTGTACAATATGGGGGGCTGTGTGTACAATATGGGGTGCTGTGTGTACAATATGGGGTGCTGTGTACAATATGGGGGGCTGTGTGTACAATATGGGGTGCTGTGTGTACAATATGGGGGGCTGTGTGTACAATATGGGGTGCTGTGTGTACAATATGGGGGGCTGTGTGTACAATATGGGGGGCTGTGTGTACAATATGGGGTGCTGTGTGTACAATATGAGGTGCTGTGTGTACAATATGGGGGGCTGTGTGTACAATATGGGGGGCTGTGTGTACAATATGGAGTGCTATGTGTACAATATGGGGGGCTGTGTGTACAATATGGGGTGCTGTGTGTACAATATGGGGGGCTGTGTGTACAATATGGGGGGCTGTGTGTACAATATGGAGGGCTGTGTGTACAATATGGGGGGCTGTGTGTACAATATTGGGGGCTGTGTGTACAATATGAGGTGCTGTGTGTACAATATGGGGGGCTGTGTGTACAATATGGGGGGCTGTGTGTACAATATGGGGTGCTGTGTGTACATTAATGAGGATAAAAATGAACTTAAATGATTTTAGCAAATGGCTGCAATATAACAAAGAGTGAAAAATTTAAGGCGGTCTGAATACTTTCCCTCCCCACTGTATAAAATGTTTGGGTTCTAAGTAATTTTCTAGAAAAAAAAGAATAGATTTTTACATGTAGGAGCGAAGTGTCAGAATTGGCTCGGATACAAAGCAGTTAAGGGCTTATTCTCACAGGTATTCTGGTTGCATAAATGAGTGTTTTTTTCATGCAGCTGGAGCCGCCTGCTAAGTTTGGTTCACTGTTCCCGTCAGCTAGGTTTATGGAGCCCCATGACTAACAGCAGCCCTGCTCACACCACCATAGGACAGCTGGACACTTTTCCCCTACTTCCTCCTGGCTTTCTCCAGTGAGCTTCTCCAGACCCAAACCGACTCCAGGACTAGTCTTTGCAAATAGACCAACCCCAACCAGCTAAGGCTTTAGCTGGGATCTTGATGTCTTTTAGATGGTACCTGCCCCAGGGTCAGAGCCTCTGCACAGGGGTCTCCTCCAGCAGGACATGTCCCAAGAACTCTCTCTCCTGCCTCAGTCCTCAAGACTATTTATGGACTCTCCGGCTACTTATTGGGCACACCTCCCCTGGGATTGGCTGGATTCCCCTTAAATATTCAGGCTGCCCACTCTGTTCTTCCTCCCACTGTGATTTTGGAATCTTCTAGAATACGGGGAGGGGGAGTAATCAGAGCAGCAGCCTGTGAGACACTGAGCAGGCCAGAACAATCACCTGTGGATGGAGCACCCGGGATCTCTGCTTTCTATGTGATGTATGGGTAGTAGCACTGACTTTTTTGTTTATATTCAGAACAATCAACCCCTGCTCCACTGATTACAGAGGAACCAATACTAAATTTAACCAATCAACCTGTATTCACTAGGAGGGTGCTACATAACCAATAAAGCTTGGTCATCGACCACCTCCAACCTGTATTTGGACAATGAGAAGCAACACGCTGATGAAGTCATCACTCTACTATGTCTTCCTTTAAGCATGGCTGAATAACAACAACCAGTAAATGTTGTGTTGAGCAGACTGTGAAGTTTAATAGAAGATCGATGACTGTGCTGTAGATGTGAAGAGAGGGAGGAGAGGACAGAGTGAATCAGTCCATGTTGCTTTAGTGAGAGATGGAATAGTGGTGTTGCAGACTTGTCATGTCCTCCATGTGCCCAGCTATGTTGTGGGGGGGGGGGAAGCACTTGTACTCTTTAACCAATTCTTACATAAATTGGCCGCCTTAGACTCACTGAGGTGATATGGACAAGGGGTCCTCCCCTAAGCGCCATTTCAGAGGCACTCCTCGGAGGCTCCTGACCTGGACTAACCTGCACAACCAGTGCAGTTCCATACATTCTTTAGACCAGGGATCTTCAAACTACGGCCCTCCAGCTGTTGTGGAACTACAAGTCCCATGAGGCATTGTAAAACTCTGACTTTCACAGACATGACTAGGCATGATGGGAATTGTAGTTCCTGAACAACTGGATGGCCATAGTTTGAGGACCCCTGCTTTAGACCATACAGCAATAAACCCCAATAGCAGCCTCACCCAGCACAAGTTTCATTTCTAGTAGACGTTCTCATCTTGGGGTTAGAAGCAGGAAGAGTCCACACAACACCAACCATTTACCTCTTATTGAAACCCAGTTAAAGCGGAGTTCCACCCAAAAGTGGAACTTTCATTCATTTTGTCTCCTCTTCCCCTCTGTTGCCACAATTGGCACCTTTCGGAGGGAGGGGGGACAGGACACCTGTCTTTGACAGGTATCCGGTTCCCACTTCCGGGAGTCCGGGCCGTGGCCCGTGACATCACCGTGGGGCTCTCTCCTCCCCCTCTCCCTGTCGCCGGGCCAGTAGGAGAGAGGAGCGGGGCCTCGTGCATGCGCAGTAGGGTTCCTGGCCTGAAGCCGCAAGGCTGCACTGCCAGGCACCCTCATCCGCAATGGCGGCGGCAGCACCCGACAACTGATGGAAACATGAGCTGCGGTGCTGACATCGCGGAACTCCAGGACAGGTAAGTGTCCGATTGTTAAAAGCCAACAGCTGCAGTATGTGTAGCTGCTGGCTTTTATTTTCTTTTTTTGGGGCGGAACACCGCTTTTATTAACATTTTCACATTCTTTAAGTCATCCCAACTGTGACAGGACATTCCTTAAGTTGCATACAGATGAATACAGGAGATGTACACAGGACAGGAGTGAGAAGTCCCAGGAGATGTACCCAGAGGAGAGGGGTGAGAAGTCCTGGGAGATGTACACAGAGGAGAGGGGTGAGAGGTCCTTGGAGATGTACCCAGAGGAGAGGGGTGAGAGGTCCCGGGAGATGTACCCAGAGGAGAGGGGTGAGAGGTCCCAGGAGATGTACCCAGAGGAGAGGGGTGAGAGGTCCCGGGAGATGTACCCAGAGGAGAGGGGTGAGAGGTCCCGGGAGATGTACACAGAGGAGAGGGGTGAGAGGTCCTTGGAGATGTACCCAGAGGAGAGGGGTGAGAGGTCCCGGGAGATGTACCCAGAGGAGAGGGGTGAGAGGTCCCGGGAGATGTACCCAGAGGAGAGGGGTGAGAAGTCCCGGGAGATGTACCCAGAGGAGAGGGGTGAGAGGTCCCGGGAGATGTACACAGAGGAGAGGGGTGAGAAATCCCAGGAGTTGTACCCAGAGGAGAAGAGTGAGAGGTCCATGGAGATGTACACAGAGGAGAGGTGAGAGGTCCCGGGAGATGTACCCAGAGGAGAGGGGTGAGAGGTCCATAGAGATGTACACAGAGGAGAGGGGTGAGAGGTCCATGGAGATGTACACAGAGGAGAGGGGTGAGAGGTCCCGGGAGATGTACCCAGAGGAGAGGGGTGAGAGGTCCTGGGAGATTTACACAGAGGAGAGGGATGAGAGGTCCCAGGAGATGTACACAGAGGAGAGGGGTGAGAGGTCCATGGAGATATACACAGAGGAGAGGGGTGAGAGGTCCCAGGAGATGTACACAGAGGAGAGTGGTGAGAGGTCCCGGGAGATGTACACAGAGGAGAGGGGTGAGAGGTCCCGGGAGATCTACACAGAGAAGAGATGTGAGAGGTCCATGGAGATATACCCAGAGGAGAGGGGTGAGAGGTCCCGGGAGATCTACACAGAGAAGAGATGTGAGAGGTCCATGGAGATATACCCAGAGGAGAGGGGTGAGAGGTCCTGGGAGATCTACACAGAGAAGAGATGTGAGAGGTCCATGGAGATATACCCAGAGGAGAGGGGTGAGAGGTCCCGGGAGATGTACCCAGAGGAGAGGGGTGAGAGGTCCCGGGAGATGTACACCGAGGAGAGGGGTGAGAAATCCCAGGAGTTGTACCCAGAGGAGAAGAGTGAGAGGTCCATGGAGATGTACACAGAGGAGAGGTGAGAGGTCCCGGGAGATGTACCCAGAGGAGAGGGGTGAGAGATCCATAGAGATGTACACAGAGGAGAGGGGTGAGAGGTCCATGGAGATGGTACACAGAGGAGAGGGGTGAGAGGTCCCTGGAGATGTACCCAGAGGAGAGGGGTGAGAGGTCCCAGGAGATGTGCACAGAGGAGAGGGGTGAGGGGTCCCGGGAGATGTACATAGAGGAGAGGGGTGAGAGGTCCATGGAGATGTACACAGAGGAGAGGGATGAGAGGTCCCAGGAGATGTACACAGAGGAGAGGGGTGAGAGGTCCCGGGAGATGTACACAGAGGAGAGGTGAGAGGTCCATGGAGATGTACACAGAGGAGAGGGATGAGAGGTCCCAGGAGATGTACACAGAGAAGAGGGGTGAGAGGTCCCGGGAGATGTACACAGAGGAGAGGGGTGAGAGGTCCCGGGAGATGTACACAGAGGAGAGGTGAGAGGTCCATGGAGATGTACACAGAGGAGAGGGGTGAGAGGTCCCAGGAGATGTACACAGAGGAGAGGGGTGAGAGGTCCTTGGAGATGTACCCAGAGGAGAGGGGTGAGAAGTCCTGGGAGATGTACACAGAGGAGAGGGGTGAGAGGTCCTTGGAGATGTACCCAGAGGAGAGGGGTGAGAGGTCCCGGGAGATGTACACAGAGGAGAGGGGTGAGAGGTCCCGGGAGATGTACACAGAGGAGAGGGGTGAGAGGTCCCGGGAGATGTACACAGAGGAGAGGGGTGAGAGGTCCCGGGAGATGTACACAGAGGAGAGGGGTGAGAGGTCCCGGGAGATGTACACAGAGGAGAGGGGTGAGAGGTCCATGGAGATGTACACAGAGGAGAGGGGTGAGAGGTCCATGGAGATGTACACAGAGGAGAGGGGTGAGAGGTCCATAGAGATGTACTCAGAGGAGAGGGGATAGAGGTCCCAGGAGATGTACACAGAGGAGAAGAATGAGAGGTCCCGGGAAATGTACACAGTGGAGAGGGGTGAGAGGTCCATGGAGATGAACACAGAGGAGAGGGGTGAGAGGTCCATAGAGATGTACACAGAGGAGAGGGGATAGAGGTCCCAGGAGATGTACACAGAGGAGAAGAATGAGAGGTCCTGGGAAATGTGCACAGTGGAGAGGGGTGAGAGGTCCCAGGAGATGTAAACAGAGGAGAGGGGTGAGAGGTCCCAGAAGATGTAAACAGAGGAGAGGGGTGAGAGGTCCCAGGAGACGTACCCAGAGGAGAGGTCCATGGAGATGTACACAGAGGTGAGGAGTTAGAGGTCCCAGGAGACGTACCCAGAGAAAAGGGGTGAGAGGTTCATGGAGATGTACACAGAGAAGAGGGGTGAGAGATCCCAGGAGATGTACACAGAGGAGAGGGGTGAGAGGTCCCAGGAGATGTACACAGAGGAGAGGGGTTAGAGGTCCCGGCAGATGTAGACAGAGGAGAGGGGTGAGAGGTCCATGGAGATGTACACAGAGGAGAGGGGTGAGAGATCCCAGGAGATGTACCCAGAGGAGAGGGGTGAGAGGTCCAGGGAGATGTACACAGAGGAGAGGGGTGAGAGGTCCCGGGAGATGTACACAGAGGAGAGGGGTGAGAGGTCCCGGGAGATGTACCCAGAGGAGAGGGGTGAGAGGTCCCGGGAGATGTACCCAGAGGAGAGGGGTGAGAGGTCCCGGGAGATGTACACAGAGGAGAGGGGTGAGAGGTCCCGGGAGATGTACACAGAGGAGAGGGGTGAGAGGTCCCGGGAGATGTACCCAGAGGAGAGGGGTGAGAGGTCCCGGGAGATATACACAGAGGAGAAGAATGAGAGGTCCCTGGAGATGTACACAAAGGAGAAGGGTGAGAGGTCCCGGGAGATTTACACAGAGGAGAGGGATGAGATGTCCGGGGAGATGTACACAGAGGAGAGGGGTGAGAGGTCCCAGGAGATGTACACAGAGGAGAGGGGTGAGAGGTCCCGGGAGATGTACACAGAGGAGAGGGGTGAGAGGTCCCGGGAGATGTACACAGAGGAGAGGGGTGAGAGGTCCCGGGAGATGTAGACAGAGGAGAGAGGTGAGAGGCCCCAGGAGATGTACACAGAGGAGAGGGGTGAGAGGTCCCGGGAGATGTAGACAGAGGAGAGAGGTGAGAGGCCCCAGGAGATGTACACAGAGGAGAGAGGTGAGAGGCCCCAGGAGATGTACACAGAGGAGAGGGGTGAGAGGTTCTGGGATATGTACACAGAGGAGAGAGGTGAGAGGTCCCTGGAGATGTACACAGAGGAGAGGGGTGAGAGGTCCCGGGAGATGTACACAGAGGAGAGGGGTGAGAGGTCCATGGAGATGTACACAGAGGAGAGGGGTGAGGGGTCCCGGGAGATGTACACAGAGGAGAGGGGTGAGAGGTCCATGGAGATGTACACAGAGGAGAGGGGTGAGAGGTCCCGGGAGATGCACACAGAGGAGAGGGGTGAGAGGTCCCGGGAGATGTACACAGAGGAGAGGGGATAGAGGTCCCAGGAGATGTATACAGAGGAGAAGAATGAGAGGTCCTGGGAAATGTACACAGTGGAGAGGGGTGAGAGGTCCTGGGAAATGTACACAGTGGAGAGGGGTGAGAGGTCCCGGGAGATGTACACAGAGGAGAGGGGTGAGGGGTCCCAGGAGATGTACACAGAGGAGAAGGGTGAGAGGTCCATAGAGATGTACACAGAGGAGAAGGGTGAGAGGTCCATGGAGATGTACACAGAGGAGAAGGGTGAGAGGTCCATGGAGATGTACACAGAGGAGGGGTGAGAGGTCCCGGGAGATGTACACAGAGGAGAGAGGTGAGAGGTCCATGGAGATGTACACAGAGGAGGGGTGAGAGGTCCCGGGAGATGTACACAGAGGAGAGGGGTGAGAGGTCCCGGGAGATGTACACAGAGGAGAGGGGTAAGAGGTCCATAGAGATGTACACAGAGGAGAAGGGTGAGAGGTCCATGGAGATGTACACAGAGGAGGGGTGAGAGGTCCCGGGAGATGTACACAGAGGAGAGGGATGAGAGGTCCCGGGAGATATACACAGAGGAGAGGGGTGAGAGGTCCCGGGAGATGTACACAGAGGAGAGGTGAGAAGTCCCGGGAGATGTAGACAGAGGAGAGGGGTGAGAGGTCCATGGAGATGTACACAGAGGAGAGGTGAGAAGTCCCGGGAGATGTAGACAGAGGAGAGGGGTGAGAGGTCCATGGAGATGTACACAGAGGAGAGGTGAGAAGTCCCGGGAGATGTAGACAGAGGAGAGGGGTGAGAGGTCCCGGGAGATGTACACAGAGGAGAGGTGAGAGGTCCCGGGAGATGTAGACAGAGGAGAGGGGTGAGAGGTCCCGGGAGATGTACACAGAGGAGAGGGATGAGAGGTCCCGGGAGATGTACACAGAGGAGAGGGATGAGAGGTCCCGGGAGATGTACACAGAGGAGAGGGGTGAGAGGTCCCAGGAGATGTACACAGAGGAGAGGGGTGAGAGGTCCATAGAGATGTACACAGAGGAGAAGGGTGAGAGGTCCATGGAGATGTACACAAAGGAGGGGTGAGAGGTCCTGGGAGATGTACACAGAGGAGAGGGGTGAGAGGTCCCGGGAGATGTACACAGTGGAGAGGGATGAGAGGTCCCGGGAGATGTACACAGAGGAGAGGTGAGAGGTCCCGGGAGATGTACACAGAGGAGGGGTGAGAGGTCCCGGGAGATGTACACAGAGGAGAGGGATGAGAGGTCCCGGGAGATGTACACAAAGGAGAGGTGAGAAGTCCCGGGAGATGTAGACAGAGGAGAGGTGAGAGGTCCCGGGAGATGTACACAGAGGAGGGGTGAGAGGTCCATGGAGATGTACACAGAGGAGAGGGGTGAGAGGTCCCGGGAGATGTACACAGAGGAGAGGTGAGAAGTCCCGGGAGATGTAGACAGAGGAGAGGGGTGAGAGGTCCCGGGAGATGTACACAGAGGAGAGGTGAGAGGTCCATGGAGATGTACACAGAGGAGAGGGATGAAAGGTCCCGGGAGATGTACACAGAGGAGAGGGGTGAGAGGTCCCGGGAGATGTACACAGAGGAGAGGGATGAGAGGTCCCGGGAGATGTACACAGAGGAGAGGGGTGAGAGGTCCCGGGAGATGTACACAGAAGAGAGGGGTGAGAGGTCCCGGGAGATGTACACAGAGGAGAGGGGTGAGAGGTCCCGGGAGATGTACACAGAGGAGAGGTGAGAGGTCCATGGAGATGTACACAGAGGAGAGGGATGAAAGGTCCCGGGAGATGTACACAGAGGAGAGGGGTGAGAGGTCCCGGGAGATGTACACAGAGGAGAGGGATGAGAGGTCCCGGGAGATGTACACAGAGGAGAGGGGTGAGAGGTCCCGGGAGATGTACACAGAAGAGAGGGGTGAGAGGTCCCAGGAGATGTACACAGAAGAGAGGGGTGAGAGGTCCCAGGAGATGTACACAGAGGAGAGGGGTGAGAGGTCCCGGGAGATGTACACAGAGGAGAGGGGAGAGGTCCATGGAGATGTACACAGAGGAGAGGGGAGAGGTCCATGGAGATGTACACAGAGGAGAGGGGAGAGGTCCATGGAGATGTACACAGAGGAGAGGGGTGAGAGGTCCCGGGAGATGTACACAGAGGAGAGGGGTGAATGGTTAGTTAGATTTATGCTTTGTAGCAGGAATTCTGATCTTTGCACTGTCCTTTTAATAAATAGATATTATCAGTGATGGACCAGTAAGATTCTCTATAGGAATAAAACCAGAAGCAATATGTTAATTTCTGTCTGTTTATTATTCTGCCCCGGGCGGGTCACGTGACTCATTAAGTGGCGAGGAGTGCACACAGCGAGGGCCCCTTTGCTCGTTGTTTGTATTTCTTCTACTCTGAGTCTAGTTATCCACTTCAAGTCCTGATTGACGCCTGATTGATCTATGCAACACCAAGCACCACCGTCTCCCTCTTTTCATCATTACCAGAGCCCCGGTCAGAGTCATTATTCAAATAAGCGCCCGTGACACATTGCAAATAACAGCTGGGACGCAACCGCTAGACAAAAAGTGCTCGGAGAGTATAGAGAGTGCGCGGAGTGGGCGAATTTCAGCTGCGTAATGGAAATCATTGACTTGCCGAAGACAAATGACCTTGGCAAGAGCCTCGTCCTGTCCAAAATAAAAATATTATAACAGCATGATTGCAGGATTATTTGTGGCCTCTCGTGCAGCCACCTGTCCTGTGACCTGCTGCCAATGCTGTCAGTGAGTTCTGCAGCTCATGTGGTCGGGAGACCTTCATTATACAAAACCCAGTTCTGGCCAAATGGCTGCATGCAGTATGAAGGAATCATTTCATCCAATTCAACGACTTGTAAAGCAGTGAACGGCTCTTTTGAAGGATATCACTTTTATATGATATAGCCCCCATGGCAGTGTGAAAATAATATAAAAGCAGCTTTGGCTGCAATACTCACCTTCAATCCGGAGCTGCCCCTCTTCTTGCCCGTAGGATGTCCTATGAATGACACTTATGCCCCGTACACACGGTCGGATTTTCCGACGGAAAATGTGTGATAGGACCTTGTTGTCGGAAATTCCGACCGTGTGTAGGCTCCATCCCATCACACATTTTCCATCGGATTTTCCGACACACAAAGTTTGAGAGCAGGATATAAAATTTTCCGACAACAAAATCCGTTGTTGGAAATTCCGATCGTGTGTACACAAATCCGACGCACAAAGTGCCACGCATGCTCAGAATAAATAAAGAGATGAAAGCTATTGGCCACTGCCCCGTTTATAGTCCCAACGTACGTGTTTTACGTCACCGCGTTTAGAACGATCGGATTTTCCGACAACTTTGTGTGACCGTGTGTATGCAAGACAAGTTTGAGCCAACATCCGTCGGAAAAAATCCTAGGATTTTGTTGTCGGAATGTCCGAACAAAGTCCGACTGTGTGTACGGGGCATTAAAATTACCCATTCCAAAGGAACGAGGACTCTACTAACAATGCAGTGTGTTGAGGGCCCCGAGGGGGCTGTACTGGTCGCATGAAGCTGCTTCTCTTTTCTGGTCATGTGGTCTCCCACTTTGCTGATGCTATCACATATAAAGCAGGACATGTGGTGGCTGTTGATCATGCATTGTACATTGTGACATCCAGGGTTCACCCACAAATAAGGTCAATTCTTCGCTCTATAACATTCCCCTAGAATAAATAAGTATTGGCTCATGAATATATGAGGAGGAGGAACCAACCATATGACATTTTTTAAGGGCATCAGAACATGAATATACAGTATGTGGAGGTGGAGGAACCAATCATATGACATTTTTGAGGGCATCAGATCACGAACATATGAAGAGGAGGAACCAACCACGTGATATTATTATTATTATACAGGATTTATATAGCACCAACAGTTTGTGCAGCACTTTACAACATTAGGGTAGACAATACAATTCAATACAGGGGGGAATCAGACGGCCCTGCTCGTTAGAGCTTACAATCTAGGAGGGAGGGTCAAGTTATACAAAAGGGTAATAGCTGTGGGGGATGAGCTAATGGAGAAAATAGTGCAGTTAGATGGAGGCAGGATAGGCTTCTCTGAAGAGGAAAGTTTTCAAGGATCGCCTAAAAGTGGATAAATTTGGAGACAGTCTGACAGATTGGGGTGGGGAATTCCAGAGGATGGGCGAGGCTCGGGAGAAGTCCTGGAGGCGGATATGGGAGGAGGTGATGAGGGAGTTAGAGAGCAGGAGATCTTTGGAGGAATGGAGATGGCAATTAGGTTGGTATTTTGAGACTAGGCTAGTGATATAGCTGAGGGCAGAGTTGTGGATGGCTTTGTAACTTATTGTTAGTATTTTGAATTTAATTTGTTGGGCGAGTGGCAGCCAATGGAGGGATTGGCAGAGAGGGGTAGCAGACACTGAATGGAGACCAATGGAGGGATTGGCAGAGAGGGGTAGCAGACACTGAATGGAGACCAATGGAGGGATTGGCAGAGAGGGGTAGCAGACACTGAGCGGTTTGAAAGGTGGATGAGTCTGGCAGCAGCATTCATGATGGACTGAAGGGGGGATAGTCTATTTAAAGCAGGCATGTCCAAAGTCCGGCCCGCGGGCCATTTGCGGCCCGCGTTCCGGTTTCATGTGGCCCCCACTTGGAATTTACATATACATCCATCTGTGGCCCCCCAAGCTTGAGCGTGTTATATTTTTTTTGCTGTGAATATATCTTTTTTAGCTGAACAAATCCCGAGCGCCGCGCTCATTTTTGATGAGCCGGGGGGGGGGGGGGGGGGGGGGCGGGGGGCTGGGCATGTTCAGAAGTCAATGTGCCCGAGCCGCTATGAAGCTGACAGCGCGCAGGGCCAATCACAAGCACTGTGACTATTCCCGATCTCTGCATCTGCAGTCTGCAGATCGGGGAAATGTCACAGTGTCTGTGATTGGCGGTGACGCTGCGCGCTGTCAGCTTTCTTCCTTGCAGGCTCAGGCATATCGACTTTTAACAATGCGCGCGGCACTCAGGGATTTGTTCAGCTCAAGAAGATAGGTATATTCACAGCAAAAGAAACATAACATGCTCGAGCTTGGGGGCCACAGATGGATATACTTGGAGGGGCGAAAAGGAAATATATGTAAATTCCAAGTGGGGCCCACATCAAACCGGAATGCGGTTCCTTTCAGTCAGTGAGAGGCATTGGTGGATTAGGCTGGCTAAAGAAAAGATTATTATTTAAAAAAATAATAAACGCTCAAGCTCATCCTTACTCCGAAAGGTGCTTGGGGATTGGCCAGAGGCTAAAGAAGAGATATATATAGAAAAATTTTTAAACATGACACGCCTGAGCTCATTGTTACCCTGAGAAGAGAAGATATATATATTATATATCATCATATATTGTCATCAATGTTACGACATGAATAGTATTCCATTTGCAATAAACTTTGCATAAAATATTTCATTTGCATTTAATTTTAATGGTTCAAAAAAAGTCAGGCAAAATGGTCGGCCCTCATGCATGTTCACTCAATGAAATCTGGCCCTGTTTGATAAAAGTTTGGACACCCCTGATTTAAAGGTAAGCCAATGAGGAGGGAGTTGCAGTAGTCGAGGCGAGAGATAACCAGGGAGTGAATCAGGAGCTTTGTGGTTTCATTGGTTAGAAAGGGACGTAGTTTAGAGATGTTGCGGAGGTTGAGGCAGCAAGCTTTGGAAAGTGATTGGATGTGGGGCCGAAAGGAGAGTTCAGAGTCCAGGATAACACCTCGCACCCTGACATGTGGGGACGGGTGGATGGTTTTGCCATTGCTCTTGACAGATAAGTCATAGGAAGAGGCACGTGGGGGAGGAAATATTATAAGCTCAGTTTTGGACAAGTTGAGTTTGAGGAAGTGGTGTGACATCCATACAGATATGTCTGTTAGGAAGTTGGTGATGCGTGAGGAGACTGATGGGGTGAGTTGAGGGGTGGAGAGATAGATTTGGGAGGAAGAGGAGACTGATGGGGTGAGTTGAGGGGTGGAGAGATAGATTTGGGTGTTGTCAGCGTAGAAATGATATTGAAAGCCATGAGAGGCTATCAGCTGACCCAGGGAAGAGGTGTAGATTGAAAATAAAAGAGGTCCAAGAACAGAACCGTGGGGGACCCCGACGGAGAAGGGAAGAGGAGTGGAGGAAGTAGAATTGTAAGTGACACTGAAGGTGCGTTGGGATAGGTAGGATGAGAGCCACTGAAGAGCACAGTCACGGAGACCGAGGGAGTAAAATTTTTTTGAGGAGGAGGGGGTGGTCAACAATGTCAAAGGCAGCTGAAAGATCCAGAAGTAGGAGTACAGAATAGTGTCCGTTGGTTTGTGCAGTTAGTAGGTCATTTGAGTTTTAAAAGAGCAGTTTCTGTGGAGTGTTGAGGGCGAAATCCAGCTAAGGGGATCAAGAAGGTTGTTTTTAATGAGGTGGTCACTCAGTTGGTTGTAAACCAGGTGTTCAAGGAGTTTAGAGGAAAAGGGGAGCAAGGAGATAGAGCGTAGGTTGTTAAGATTGGTAGGATTCAAGGACGTCTTTTTAAGTATGGGGGTGACCAATGCATGTTTTAGAGCATTGGGGAAGGTGCCAGATGTGAGGGAGAGATTGAAGATGTGGGTTAGGGAGTGTAGGATGGAGTCAGAGGGAGACCGTAGTATTTGAGAGGGAATAGGGTCCAGAGGACAGGTGGTTAGGTGGGCGTTAGAAAGGAGTTCAACAACTTTGTCTGTAGTAGCAGATTTGAATAGGGGGAGTGTCAATTGTACCTGTTGATATGGGGTCTTAACTGGGGGGGGATACCTGTAGAGTGGAGATTTCATCATGGATTGTATCAATCTTCTTTTTGAAGTGATTAACAATGTCCTGGGCAGTGATTGAGTCAGTGGGTGGAGGCGGTGGAGGACGAAGTAGAGAGTTTTTTTAAAACATTTTTTGAGAGCATCAGATCTCGAACATATGAAGAGGAGGAACCAACCACGTGACATTTTTTGAGGGCATCAGATCATGAACATATGAGGAGAAGGAGCCAAACACATGACATTTTTAGGGCACCAAATCACAAACATATGAAGAGGAGGAACCAAAGACATGACATTTTTTAGGGCATTAAATCACAAACATATAAAGAAGAGAAACCAACCACATGACATTTTTTGTGGGCATCACATCATGAACATATGAGGAGGAGGAACCAACCACATGACATTTTTTGTGGGCATCAGATCACGAACATATGAAGAGGAGGAACCAACCACATGACATTTTTGAGGGCATCACATCATGAACATATGAGGAGGAGGAACCAACCACATGACATTTTTTGAGGGTTAACTGGAGATCAGCTTTAACCAGTTCAGCTCTCATGCGTGTTCATTTCCTTTGGAACAGAACCATTTTTACATTTCTTCTATGGGCTTGTTTTAATAAGGCATTTGTTGAAAAATGATGGTACCATCATTTACTGTTTTGTAAATGGGTACTATGTATCCCTTACTCATTCACCTAGGGGGCAATATCTGGTGAGCCTTGTCTTAAATAGAGGCTTCCAGATTCCAATATGCCCCCATCGGCAGATCCCCACAACCACGGAACCAGGGTTGTGGGAAGGAGGCCTTTGTCCTCATCAACATGCAGAGAAGATGCTTTGCCAGGAGGCCTCACACGTATTCCACTGCCGGCTGCATGCTCAAATAAAGTATGCTATAGATTTTAGGGGGCATCGCTGTTCATACTAGACCTAAGGTTTTTGGTAATGAAATTGTGGGGATTGTCCACACAATTTTTTGGGGGGTGTTACCTTGACATCCATAGCAGATCTTCCTTAAGGAGAAGGGTCTGGTATGTATTTTTAGGGAGAACCCCATGCTGCTTTTTTGTGCAAGGGCCCCTATTAAGATATATATCAGGCCCCCACCGAGGATAAACCTTTTTTCACATCTGGCAATTGTATTTTTGGTGGATTTGAAGCATTTTTTCAGGCTTTTTAGAGGCATTCACAATTTTTGTTGCAAGCATTTTTGTATGTGGCCTTTGTTTCCTGGGCTGGACAAGAGGGAAGAGCCGTTCCATAGAGAAGAGCAATCTTTACATTTCTTCTATGAGCTTGTTTATTTGGTGGCAACTTTGTCATGACTAAAGCTAACAAAATAATGCATACACTATATTACCAAAAGTATTGGGACGCCTGCCTTTATACGCATATAAACAGGTACACAGAGAGCAATAAAATCTTTACAGGGGTTCCCAAAGTTTACTATCGCCATTCAAAACTACAAAAACGTTTTGGGTTCAGGTACACTTTCAAGGTGGGGCGTGGAAGTAATTCCATGGAGCGGCCTGGAGAGGGCCCAGTGCCTCCTGATTTGAATGGTGCTATCTGGTCTGGTCATGGGCTGGGAAAGCAGAGAGCCCGTGGTGTCAGCGCCCCCTGGGAGTTGGTCAGCCCTGGGGTGCTCTCAGGAACAGAAACCAGGGTATGCACTGGGTATGGTGGAGCACGGGAGTAATTCCACAGGAAAGACTTGAGGGGCCCAGTGCCTCGTAATTTGAATGGGTCTACCTGGTCTGGCCATGGGCTGGGAAGGCAGAGTGCCCCCTGGGAGTTGGTTGCCCCCCCGGTATCACTTGGGTACCCACTGTAAGAAGGAGCACATCACCTGTTCCTTTTTCTGCACAGAGCCTCATGGGCCAGGCCTTTTGGTTAAGTTCTGGGCTTGTTACTTTCCAAGTGTTTGTTTCTGTGAAGTTTTGTCTGTGTTTCTTTTCACTCGGATGGAGTGTGCGGGTCCTCGGGACTACTCTGAAGTCTGGACCTCACCTAGTACTCAGTGGTCAGCTTTGGCTGACTATGGGGAGTGGGCCGTTTGGCAAGGTGGACAGGGAGGATGCCTTGGCCCTGTCAGAAGCCTTGCACCTTGGGGGGTCGGGATGGAGGTCCATGCACTGTTTTGTGTTTCACATGAACTTTTTTTGCCTGGTTTTGCAATATACTTTTGATGCATTTCTGCGGTTCTTTTTGCGATGTGTTTTGCATTCCATGCGTTTTTCATGCTTTTTTTTAATTCTTTTAGTGTTTTTTATGCTTTTTTTTTTTTTGCCAATTTGTTGTTGGGCAGATTAAAAAACGCAAAAACGTGTAGAAACACATCAGAAACGCACTACATGCTTTTCTGCAGCGTCTCCTTTGAAGTCTATTGAACCATAATGCACACTTTTGCGTTTATAAAAGTCCCTGACCCTTTCCAAAAAAGCAGCGGCTGAAAAAAGCATAGATGCGAACGTGTCCCATAGGAAACCATGTTAAACAGACTGCAGTGCGCTTCTGCAAAAAGCACAAAAAAAAAAAAATGTATAGGTGTAAACCAGGCCTTAGAGGCATTTTGTTTTTGTGCACCACCGCATGTTAAACCCCTTCACGCCGACTGTACGCAAATTTGCGTTCATGGCTTGAAGGGTTTATACCAGGGTGATGCCCTAGAGCGGGCGGTTGGCTTTTTAGTGATAACTGATGCGGCTAGAAGCTTCTTGGCTGTAATCCTAAAAGGAGCGGGACCCCCCTCCCGCCACCTTCCGCTGCTCTTTCCCAAGCCACTAGCCGTCGCGTCCGTCGGCTAGGCTGGGACCCGAACAAAGCCGGATTCGGCTCTGATCGGGTCTCCGATGTAAAATCCTGGAAGCAATGTTACAACGTCACTTCCGGTTTACTTGGCTGCCAATGGAGCCGATTTTTAGAAAATTAACAGTATTCAGAATCGCCAATTTTGGAGATCTGAGTACTTTTAAGTGCAAAGGAGTGGTTTGGGGTTAGACCCCACAATCCCTCCATAAAGAGGACCTATCACCACCTATTACTGTCACAAGGGATGTTTACATTCCTTGTGACAGCAATAAAAGTGATCAGATTTTTTTTATTTATTTTTTTTAACTGACAATGTAAAAAAAAAAAAAAAAAAGATAAATTAAAAAAAAAAAAAAGTTTTTAAAAGCGCCCCCCATGCTCACGCAACAAAGAAAACACATGTGTAAGTCTCCCCCGCAAATGTAAATGGTGTTCAAATCGTGCGATTGTCAGAGTGAGAGCAATAATTCTAGCGCTAGACCTCATATGTAAATCTAACCTGGTACCCGGTAAAACATTTTTATAATGTCGCCTATGGAGATTTTTAGGTACCGTAGTTTGTCGCCATTCCACGAGTGTGCGCAATTTCAAAGCGTGACATGTTATGTATCTATTTACGCGGCATAGCATTATCTTTCACATTATATAAAAATAAATAACTTTACTGTTAAGGTTTTTTTTAATTCAAGAAAGTGTCTTTTTTCGTTTTAAAGACTGCTGCGCAAATACCGTGTGACATAAAATATTGCAACAATCACCATTTTATTCTCTATAGTCTCTGCTTCTAATATATTTTCTTAGTGGCATCCTACAGCAACAGCCATGGTCCGCAGGGAGCTTCCAAAGCATCAGAGGGATCTCATTGTTAGAAGGTATCAGTCAGGAGAAGGGTCCAAGGCATTAGATATATTATGGAACACAGTGAAGACCTTCATCATCAAGTGGAGAGATTCTGGCACAACGGTGACATCACCAAGAACTGGACATCCCTCCAAAATTGATGAAAAGACGAGAAGAAAACTGGTCAGGGAGGCTGCCAAGAGGCCTACAGCAACATTAAAGGAGCTGCTGGAATATCTGGCAAGTATTGGCTGTGTGGTGAAAACAATCTCCCGTATTCTTCATATGTCTGGGCTATGGGGTAGAGTGGCAAGACGGAAGCCTTTTCCTTGGGCCCCTCTTATTCTCTCTCCCTGGGCCAGTTGATAACCTCCCACGGCTTCCAATACCACCTCTATGCCGACGACACCCAGATCTATCTCTCCACTCCTCAACTCACCCCCTCGATCTCCTCACGGATCTCAAACTTACTGAATGACATATCGGTATGGATGTCACACCACTTCCTCAAACTCAATCTTTCTAAAACTGAGCTCGTAATATTTCCTCCTGTGCAAAAAGTGTCCCAAACAGGGGGGCGGAGAAAAGCGGGGCTAATGAATGGGAAAAACACAGATAATTGTATCAAAAATGAAAAATGTATTGGCATATACATAAATTGCAGGTAAAAGGGTAAAGACCCAATAATGTACTGTTCCTGGTAAAATATTGCCGACCACCTGAAATTGCTGGTCTGTCGCAACCACAGAAAACAGGGGGGAACAATACAACATGTGACAAGGACATAAGACAAAAACAGCGTCCGGACGCAAGTATGATTGGTGTCAGCCTTGTTGTCGACCGTGGGAAATCTCCAGAAAATGCTGGGTAAGGCCCCAAGGTTAACATCAATCCCCCAGGTGGATGGTTGGAGCTCGGGAGGGGGTGGCGGACGGGGAACCAGGGGAGAGAAACACCAATGTTGTCACAGTGTGTCTAGGGGGCTCGTAGTGGACACCGACTGGTGGGGGTGCCCAACTGGTATCTACAATCTATAAGAACCGGACAGCCTGAAGTTGGGGGCAAAGATAGCAAAAGTTCAATGCTGTGTGGATGTATATCACAGTCAAAGCAATGATGCTGTGGGTAGCCAGAAGTCCAGAATGTCCTGATCTGAGTATATTCTCAGAGAACCGGTGCTGGTAAACTGTATGTAGAGTACACAGCTGGTGGTCAAGATAGATCAAAAAAATGATGAAAACAGCCTTAGTACATTACCACCCCCGGTTGTAGATAGATGCCATCATCTGCTTTCAAAGACGGTGTCTTCCTGTGTCAGTGTCCTGCCGTCATAAGGTCACAGATCCTAGAAGCGGTATCTGTTGAGGAGACTCTTCGTGCGGAGGACAGGTAGGGCTAGTATTTGAAAAGAAGCATAGATGGATCAGACATCTAGGTATGCAGCCTCGTCTGTGTGTTTCCAAGATCTCCCTGAATGCCCAGCGGTCATGTGATCAACCTCCTCCCGCAGAGTGACGAGCTCACAGACACCAATGGGGAATGGCATCAGGGCGTAGCGTCCGGGCGGACGTGACGTCAACGCGTTTCACATTTGGGGGTGTGTAGCTTCATCTGGAGATTTCCCACGGTGGACAACAAGGCTGACACCAATCATACTTGCGTCCGGACGCTGTTTTTGTCTTATGTCCTTGTTACATGTTGTATTGTTCCTCCCTGTTTTCTGTGGTTGCGACAGACCAGGAATTTCAGGTGGTCGGCAATATTTTACCAGGAACAGTACATTATTGGGTCTTTATCCTTTTACCTGCAATTTATGTATATGCCAATACATTTTTCATTTTTGATACAATTATCTGTGTTTTGCCCTTTCATTAGCCCCACTTTTCTCCGTCCCCCCCTGTTTGGGACACTTTTTTCATAGTCTCTTTTGGGGTTGAAGCGCAATCACAGTGGTTTGTATAGGAATATACTGTCCACATGGGAGTCAAGCCTCTTTTCTTTTTTATATTTATGTAATATTTCCTCCTGCCCGGTCCCCCCCCATGAATTTACCATTAAGATCAACAACACAGCCCCACCACATCCAATCACTGGCTAAATCCTGCCGCCTCAACCTCCGCAACATCTCCAGAATTCGACCCTTCCTGACTAATGACACCACAAAGCAACTTATTCACTCCTTGATTATTTCCCGCCTTGACTACTGCAACTCTCTCCTTAATGGCCGACCCTTACGCAGGCTCCTCCCCCTTCAGTCTATTATGAATGCTGCTGCTAGACTAATACACCTCACTAATCGATCCGTGACTGCTGCTCCTCTCTGCCAATCCTCTGCCAATTTACTGGCTTCTCCTCCCCCACCGTATAAAATTCAAAATACTAACCACAACATACAAGGCCATCCACAACATCTCCCCCAGCTACATCACCAACCTCATCTGCAGATATCGCCCAAATCGTCCCCTCCGCTCCTCCCAGGACCTGCTCTCTAGTTCCCTTGTTACCTTCTCCCATGCTCACCTTCAGGACTTCTCCAGAGCCTCTCCCATCCTCTGGAATTCCCTGCCCCGGTATATTTGATCAGCCCCTAACCTGTCCACCTTAAGGAGATCACTGAAAACTCACTTATTCAGGGAAGCCTATCCCACACCCACATAACTGTCCCTGAGCCACCCCCATCAAATCATTCCCCGCCTCAATTCATTTTTTTATTGCTATTTTAAGTAGAAAATAGTTAAGAAAACAGTACAATGTAGTATATGTCAGACCTCATAAATACCATTGGAACATCCCTTAAATCATATGTTCCTATTATTAGTGAAATTGTTCCCTGCAATGGATGTAGTTAAAGTTTCAGCATGTTCCAATCGTAAATATACCTTACATTAACTTTAAACGCATACCATATAAATTTAAGTTTTTAATTCCCACCCTCCTCCCTTCAAGGGAATAGAAGGGGGGTGGGAGGGAGTAACAATTAAAAGAAAGGAGAAAACAAGGCAAAAAGAAAAAAATAGCACAAAAAACGAAATACTAAACAAAACAAAAAAAGGAAAAAATTCCCAATGAGAAAAAAGAAGGGGAGAGCAAAATATATAAGAAGAGGGAGGTGAAAGAGAGGCCTACGACAAGTATATAAAGCTGTGAAGGGTTAATAAGTTTGGGAAAATGTGCCTGTTGTAGGTGCTTTAGAAATTTTTCTATGTCTTTCCTCTATGGGCTCAGGATTTAATTCTCTCAAATGAATACATAAATGTAAAATAAATAAAAATAATCATAAATAAATAATAGATACATTTAATAAATTAATACCAAGTACTGATAATTAATTTATTGTATTTATAGATGATGATTTTTAGTTATTTGTGTATTTTTATTTTAAATGTATTTATCCATATATTATTATTATTTTTGGTTTTACATTTTTTCATTTGAACATAAAATCGTGACAAAATGCGTGAATGCGCACAAAAAAACACGTCAATGGTTTCCATTCATTTTTTATGGGAATAAAAAACGTGCCAAAAATGCTCAAATTCGAGATACGAAAAAAATCTCCAGAACGTTTTTTTAGCTTCAGTCATTTGGCTTTAGGTGACGTGGAGTGGTGAGATGAACCATCTCTGTAGAAAAGAATCGATTTGTTTCTCCTCCAGCGCTTTGGAGCTACAAGCTACAAAAAGCTGAGGTGTGAATGTGGCCTTATAGGTGTTGCTGTAATATACTCTAAATAAAAAAATAAAAAAAGCTCAGGGCGACTGAACATGTGAACAGAGACAATTAGAAAAAAATGTGATTTTGCTTGTTCAGCATAGTCAGGTGTACAGAAGCAAGTTGAAAAATGCTTGAAAATGCCTGAAAAAGTGTAAATGGGGGGCTAAGGGACTCCAATACAGGAGGAGTGTTGCTAGTCAGATCACCGGGGGGGGGGGGGGGAATATTCCTAGTGCTGTAATTGGCCCAATAATAGAAACATAGAAAAGTGATGGCAGAAAAAGACAGAGTATTCCATTGAGTCTTTTTTTTTAAGTAATGTTTTTTTTTTTTGTTTTGTTTTTTGTTACATTTTTTGTCTGCTCACGGCTCTGAAAACTATAAATATATTTTTATTGTACATAAAAAAAAAAAAAATATTAGAGCAACAGAGGTAAATCCTCTTATCCATCTTATCTCCATCAAGTAATATTATACAAATTATTTAACAAAGGTAGATAAAACATAATCATAGATAACTTAGCAATAAAGGTATGTACCCCAGGCAAATGAGAATATAAACGAAAAAAAAAAAACTTTAGGGTTAGGAAAGCCAAAAACCGGAGGTGTGCACTTTCAGGTATATCAAAGGGGGAGTGGGGAAAAAAAATAAGAGAAACGAGAGAAAAAAAAAAAAAAAACCAGGAGAGAGAAAGGGGAATAGAGAGTGAAAGATCCCGATGAAATCAGGCAAAGAAGGAAAAAAGAAAAGAAGTCGGGCGAATCTGATAGGCCACATCTATACAGAATGGTCAAGGTGTGGAGTCATATCAGTCTTCGGTTAGTGGTCGTTTTGAAAACTTGATTTTTAATCTTTTTTTCTAACTTCAGTCAGCATAAAATCTTTAAAAAAAATTAAAAATAAACTGGTAAATTTTAATATCCTAATTCCCTCTCCCATACGCGTTCCACCATATTTTCTTTTGCCGCGTTCCACTTTTGCAAGACGGAGCCGTTCCAGAGACCGGAGTTCAGATGTTAAAGGCATGTTTTATGGTGTATGCGGTTTATGTCTTTTCCTTTTTATATCTTTTAAAGTTTTATATTAAATGATACTCTGAAGAGCAATCGTCTGTTTCCAGGAACAAGCTGTGACTTATGTGAGGAAGGAGAGAGGGGAAAAAATCGTTTTATTTATTATTTATCATTTCCCTTTCCAGGGCGCGTTTTATATAAATCTCCGAGTTGTGCTTTCTATAAAACATTGAACGTTTTCAAAATGAACCCAAATCATTTACCGGCAGGCCTGAGAGTGAGACTTCCCGGCGTTATGAACCAGAACATCGTACAATCAGAGCCTGGAGAGGATATTTATCCAAAGGACAACTAATAACATCCCGAGATTTGTAGGCGAAGGTTCCTGTATTGATGGAGAACAGGACAAGTTTTGTACCCGATTTCTGAACTTGTATTAAACATTTCGCATTCGGAGCAATTTTTACATTTTTTTTATGCACAAATCTGCAAATTACTTAAAACCCCTCAAATTATAATAATATATATTTTCTGAAGACAGAGGCCCTGGAGAATAAAATGGTGGTAGTTGCAGTTTTTTTATGTCGTATGATATTTCCATGATTTATTATTTTTATTATTTATTATTATTATTATTATTATTTATTTATTTATTATTATTTATTATTCGTATTATTATTATTTATTTATTTATTTATTATTATTATTATTATTTTTGGTATAATATGAGAGATGATGTATATAGAAACATGCATAAAATTGCATAAAAATGAGTGCAGCGCTAAACAAACAACAAGTAAAGTAATCTTTCCAAGTTTGCAAGTGAAAAAAGTATAAAAAAGGAAAACCAAAACAGAGTCCCAGTGCAAAAAATTATTTTACAAATTTACAATTGATATGGAAGTTTGCTTCTTTATATATGGATTGATTTTTGCACTGGGACTTTGCTTTTAGTTTTTTTTTCTTTTAATATATTTTTTATTTTTTTTGCAAAAAAATATAAAAATAAAAAACTAAAGCAAACTCCCAGTGCAAAAAATCAATCCATATATAAAGAAGCAAACTTCCATCCATGTGTGATAACGGTGGCAAGTAATCAGAAATTGTGCAGAATCTTCAAATAAATCTGCATCCAGCTCCACACCCAAGTTAGTAAGTAGCCTGCTTACCAGCTATCTGTGACTGCTAGAAAGCCGTCTCACCCAGCACAGGGGGGTCGGTCTTCCCAAGACCATTAAAGATGTTTGGAACTGCTGCTGGAACGATGTCACTCAGAAAACAAAAGAAAGTGCTTCCATAGTGCAGTAAATTTAAAATTGCTGTTTAATGAAAATAAGTGGGTTTCACTCACTCTATACAGTATATAATGTTTAAAAGCAATACAACCAAAGGTCTCATCAATGAGGTCCGTGGTATCTCCTCAAGCTTCTGTTCGCTTCCTTTTCCTATAGCCCATCAAAATCCTGAAAAAAACATGATGACGTCACCGTCATAGGCTCCATCCTACGCGTTTCGTTACGATAGGACGTCGCCTGTCAAGCCTTAAAATTGCGTGTGTCCATGAAATGGTGAAAAAACTGAGGAAGTCATGTGATATGACGTAACGCGTAGGACGTAACCGGATACACAACAGCGCGGACCGGAAGTGACGTAGCGGGGATTGAAACCACGCTGTTTTTTACTGCTGTTCAACGCTACTACTCTTATTTTAATGTAAGCAGATATTATTTTAATAAAAGTCTTTGGCTATACGTTATCACACTATCGGAGTCCCCTCCTATTGATTTTTCCCTATGTGGAGTCCATCCATCGGAGGGAGCACCGCCTCCCCATAGACGCATCAGAACGTCAGCATTGATCGGATCAGAACGAGTACAGCACCCAACAAATTCACACAGGCACTTTTATTGTGTCATCAAGGTGAGAGTTCTGGGAGCCCCGAGTGGGTATCCAACACCACGAAAGTCACCAGATCTTCTATCAACGCACTTACTCTTTTATAGTCACATTATATTTATGTACCAGTCACTTCACTTGATGTACCAGCACGGAAGTCACTTTTCATGCATATATGAACTCTTTTACATAGAGTCATTTTCATTTATTGTGGATTCACATATATTCTTTTAACACTCAGTGTTTTTACACCTTATTGTTTATTATTATTTAGTTCTTTAGAGGTTTTGCGCGGAATCATACACACAATTCATCTTTATTGTGCAACTTGTAGCTTATAGGTAGTGAGTGGTGTTCACTATTATTTGATTTTGCAGCAATACACATCTTATTTCTCACTGATCACTTTAGTAGCGCAGAAGTCTATCGCAAGATACCTCACGATGGGTGTAGTACAGGGGTCTCAAACTGGCGGCCCTCCAGCTGTTGGGGAACTACAAGTCCCATCATGCCTCTGCCTATGGGAGTCCTGCTTGTAACTGTCAGCCTTGCAATGCCTCATGGGAATTGTAGTTCTGTAACAGCTGGAGGGCCACCAGTTTGAGACCCATGGTGTAGAGTGTTCTGGGTATAGTCTGTGATGGGTGTGGTGTGTGGTGGGTATTGAGTATCCTAGGTCTAAAGAGTTCTATGAGCTGCAGGAGACCTCCCAGGGATGTCACAGCCCTCAATCTGGGTTTTAATCCCCCAGGAACAAAAGACCTCTGCTCTGGGTTCCAACCTATTTATACCCCTCTCGGCCCCCTGTTGGCCACTAACCATACTTACCAGGGATTGGCTGAAGAGGCATTACTCTGCAGGCCAAGGTCTGTAGTCTTCCACCCACTATGCCCCAGTATTCTCTGGGAAAACAGGGGAAAGTAATCGAGCCTGCACCAATAGAACCCAGAACAGGCTTATCCAAATGATAAATGCTCTCCCTGGCTACAGAAAGGCCAAAAACAATATTTAGAATCTAGTAGCCTACTGGGGTGTATGGTGTATGCTGGGTGTGTTGTGGGTATAGTGTGTGTTGGGTATACTGTGTGTTAGGCGTGGTATGTACTGGGTAATGGGGCGTACACACGGTCGGACTTTTCAGCTACCAAATTCCGACAGCCTGTCCGACAGACTTTTGACGGACTTTCGACGGACTTGCGGCGGACTTTCTAACGAACAGACTTGCCTACACACGATCACACAAAAGTCCGTCGAATTCTTACGTGATGACGTACACCGGACTAAAATAAGGAAGTTGATAGCCAGTAGCCAATAGCTGCCCTAGCGTGGGTTTTTGTCCGTCAGACTAGCACACAGACGAGCGGATTTTTCGACCGGACTCGAGTCCGTCGGAAAGATTTGAAGCATGTTTCAAATCTAAAGTCCGTCGGATTTGAGGCTGGAAAAGTCCGTTGAAAGTCCGGAGAAGCCCACACACGATCGGATTACCAGCCAGCTTTAGTCCGTCAGCGTCCGTTGGACTTTTGTAGACGAAAAGTCCGACCGTGTGTACGCGGCATAAGATGTGTTCTGGGCTTGGTGTGTGTTGGGTATGTTGTATGTTCTGTGTGTGCTGTGTTGGATATACTGTGTGTTAGGTGTTTTGTATGCTGTGTGATGGGCGTGGTGTGCTCTGGGTTTGGTGTATGTTGGGTGTGTGCAGGGTATGGTGTGTTTGATTTACTGTTTGTAATGCCGCGTACACACGGTCGGACTTTTCGTCTACAAAAGTCCGACAGCCTGTCCGACATACTTCCGACGTACCTTCGGCGGACTTGCGGCAGACTTTCTTACGAACGGACTTGCCTACACACGACCACACAAAAGTACGACAGCCTAGTACGCGGTGACGTACACCAAGTCCGACGAGACTATAAAACGGAAGTTCAATAGCCCGTACGACACCCTTTGGGCTCCTTCTGCTAATCTCGTGTTTATCTCGTGTTAGTAGAAGTTTGGTGAGAGACGATTCGCGCTTGTGAGACTCGTATTTTTCAGTTCGTTTTAACTGTTGTTCAGTCTGTGCTTGTGAGGTTTGTATCTGCTTTTCAGTGCGTTTGGTCAGTTGGCATTGAGAAATCTTTGTTTTATTGGCCGCTCGTTCCTGATTTTCAGGTCGTTCTTCACAGGCCTTGCTGTTCTTCAGTGCGTTCTGTTTAGTGCGTTCTGACCAGCCGACCGTTTTGAAACCATGTTACCTGTACGTACTCGTCGTCGAGCTCGTGCATTGTATGTGTTTGGTGCTGTAGTTGATTCTTCAGCCCAAGACCAGTCCATGAACAGGGCGAGGAGGAGTTCATGGACCAAGAATTGGTTGCTTCAGCGTGACCAGTTCTGTCACATGCCTTTGCTCCGTGAGATCCGTGAGAATAATCCTGAGGATTTCAGGAACTTTCTCCGGATGACGGACCCCGTTTTTGACCGTTTGTTGGCTTTGCTGACCCCCTATATCAGCAGGCAGGATACCTGCATGAGGCAAGCCATCACTCCGGAGCAGAGGCTGGTCGCTACCTTGCGGTATTTGGCCACAGGGAGAAGCCTGCAGGACCTTAAGTTCTCGACAGGCATCTCCCCCCAGGCTCTGGGGATCATTATCCCAGAGACCTGTTCTGCCATCATCCAGGTCCTGCAGAAGGACTATATTAAGGTAAGATATTTTTCTTTTATTAGCATCACATGTTCTTTTATGTAATCTTTGATAATGTAATGTATTTCTTGCTTCAAACACTACTTACCATCATTGCAATATAGTGTGAATGTCCCCTTTTTATCCTCACACATGCTGGATTTTTTTCCTGTTATTTTTTGTCATGCATGTATATTTTCCTTCAATAACCTTCCCAGCATGAAGTGATGGGAACATATCCACCTTGTCTACTCATTTTGAATGTATTTTGTTTGAGTGTATTTAGTGTGCTTATAATTAGCAATTAGCTAGATTTCCCAACCCCCCCACCCACCCCCACCTAAACTCAGTCCAAATAGTGTGCTGCTAATTAGCAATTATCTAGATTTCCCAACCCCCCCACCCACCCCCACCTAAACTCAGTCCAAATAGTGTGCTGCTAATTAGCAATTATCTTGATTTCCCAACCCCCCCACCCACCCCCACCTAAACTCACTCCAAATAGTGTGCTGCTAATTAGCAATTATCTTGATTTCCCAACCCCCCCACCCACCCCCACCTAAACTCACTCCAAATAGTGTGCTGCTAATTAGCAATTATCTAGATTTCCCAACCCCCCCACCCACCCCCACCTAAACTCACTCCAAATAGTGTGCTGCTAATTAGCAATTATCTAGATTTCCCAACCCCCCCACCCACCCCCACCTAAACTCACTCCAAATAGTGTGCTGCTAATGAGCAATTATCTAGATTTCACAACCCCCCCACCCCCACCCTCGTAAAAATTTGCTTGAATGTTCTGTGGTGTTGATTTGTCTAAAGCAAATATATGTTGCAGTTTGCAAAATGCATGTGCACTCTACAAGTGCATTTGTTCCAGTGCTTTAGTAAATGAGCAGAAGCTCTGCTGATTTCCATCATCAAATCATATGCAAGCCTCAAAGTGTTTTCATTAATTGCCCTTGCCTGTGATTGTGTACTCCTTGCAACATGAATGCCTTTTTACATTACCTCATTTACTGTAAGCTGGTTAGCAACTGCACCTGCAGAGTGCGACAACTGCAGTCTTGTAGCCTTTTTAGTCCCTAAATTCCTGCATGTCCTAAAAGTAATCTTTTTTAGGGATTTCACAACCCCCTAAAATGTAATCAATGTTCCATCAGAGGGGGTGAGCAATCTGATAAGTGTGCCTTTCCATATTAGTTATTCCAGAAGAATTAAATTATTGAATGTTATACTGATGCTGGGGAATAATGTTTTTAATTGTCTAATTTTCTTGCAATGTTAACTTCCAAATTAATTGATTTTGGTTTTCTTGTTTGATTTCCCAGTTTCCTTCAACGCCACAGGAATGGCAGACTGTGGCATCCCATTTTGCCAGCCGTTGGGACTTTCCCAATTGTGGAGGGGCTATAGATGGGAAACATGTCCACATTGTGCCACCACCCCATTCGGGGTCATACTATTTTAATTATAAGGGGTTCCACAGTATTGTTTTAATGGCGGTGGTGTCGGCACACTATGATTTTTTATATGTGGACGTGGGGAAGAATGGCCGGATGTCGGATGGAGGAGTATTTGCCCAGACGGAGTTCTGCCAGCGTCTCCAGAGTGGTGGCCTGGGATTGCCACCTGATGCGGATAACGTGGAAGGACTCCCCTTTGTCTTCATTGCCGATGAAGCCTTCGCTCTCAGCAAGCACCTCATGAGGCCATTCCCCCAAAGAACCCTCACCCCGGAGAGGAGGGTTTTTAATTACCGGCTGGCCAGAGCTAGAAGAGTGGTTGAGAATGCGTTTGGAATTCTGGCCAGCCGGTTCCGCCTGTTTCAAACAGCCATTAATTTGGCGGAATACAAACTTAATTTTATCATTTTATCGTGCTGCATTCTGCACAACTTTTTAAACAAACATTCTCCGAATTATATAGGCACAGTTGGGCCTGAGGCCGGACAAATAGAAGCCAACCTTACGGGCCTGGATACTGTCCGTACTGGCTTGGCCCCCCAAAGTGCCCGTCAAGTTAGACAGCAATATGTTAATTATTTTATGGGTAGGGGGGCCATTGCAATGGGCCAGGATATATAATTTTTTACAATAAAAAAAATATTGAGGAAATCTTGCATTATATTTATTGCTTGCCTTTCTTTTGGGCTGTCTCCTAGGTTATGGTCGAGCAGTTGTAGTGCCAACTGTATTTTAATTTTAAATGTCTAAATAAGCTCCATTGCCACTGTAAACAACTTTTTTACAATTATAACCAAACTGATACTGAGCCTTGAAATAACAAACCACACATTTATTTAATTCCTATAAGGAGATGTTTTTATTAATGGTTGTTATGCATTCAGTTCTGCATTTAGTATAAAATGTTCATAGACAAAAATATAATGATATCTTAATAATGTAGAAAAATATTATTATATTTAAATATTTCTACCTAATCCACAAAAAAATATTTTTGGCTTTTTGATTTTCGCAAACAGGCTTTTTTTGTTTTTTTTTGAAAATCAAGTTTTGTTATTTTTTTTGTTTTTTTAAAATCAAGTTTTATTTTTTTGGTTTTTTTAAAATCAAGTTTTTGTTTTTTTTTTTGTTTTTTTAAAATCAATTTTTTTTTTTTTTTTTTTTTGGGGTTTTTGAGAAAATCAATTTTTATTTTTTTGTGGATTTTTTAGGTATTTACGAGAAACAGCCCTCCTTTTTTCAATTAGGTTAAACAGCCATTTATGTTCAGCCAAAAAAAGAAAGAGAAGGCCCAGAATGGGGTCAGCAAAACAGGAAATGAAGGACATGATTGATGTTTTGGGGTTTAAAAAAGGGCATTTAGATTCGACCCAAAACATCAATCATGTCCTTCATTTCCTGCTGCATACGATCCAGCCGATTACGCATTTCATCGATGTCCTTATTCCAGGCCATTATTTGACCAATTAGCCGTTGGGCACTTTCTGAGGTGAAATAGTCACTTCTTGTTGTACCTAAAGTGGAATGAAACCAAAAAATGTCTTTAGAAATATGCACACATACATAGTTTACCTTACCATAATAAAGCTGTTGTCTCAGACACTGACCTGGTGGGGTGCCCATGTAGCCTAATTCCTCCACATCCTCGGGGGTGGCACTGTTGCTTGAATGAAGCACAACCAGATCCCCTAAAATAGAGTAGACAAATTACATTAAACAAAAGGCAGCCATGCATAGATTACCGTAAGCTGGTGTGTCAGACACTCACCTGGTGGGGTGCCCATGTCGCCCACCTCTCCTTCCTCCACATCCTCAGTGGGACTTGGGCTGATTTCCCAATCATGTTTGGCTTGGGGTGGACTGTCTTCTTGTTGGCTGAGTGATTTTTCCCCTATGTGAAACAAAAAATTATTAATCTACTTATCACACAGATATTTTAGTACATAGTAATTTTCCTACATTTGTAGTGAAGTGATTTGTGTAGAGTTCCTATTTTACCTCAATATTTAAAATTATAAAGACATATCGGATAGATAGATATCTAGATATCAATATCTCAAAATATAGTTAATAATCTTTTGATCTCTCTCTCTCTCTATATCTGGAACAAAATCTCTAAATATCTAACTAAATGTAAAGAAAAAAAATAAAGATAACTTAAAATATTCAAAAAGAATGTTTTACATTTCTATATCTATCTATCTACCTATCTCTATATTTCTCTCTCTCTATATATTTCTCTCTCTCTCTCTATATATCTATATATATATATATCTATATAGATATCTATATATCTATATAGATATCTATATAGATATATATATATAGATATCTATATATCTATATATATAGATATCTATATATATATATATATATCTCTATCTATATCTATCTATATATATATATATATATAGATATATATCTATATATATATATATATCTATATATATATATAGATATATATCTATATATATCTATATATATATATAGATCTATCTATAGATATGTAACGAGGTTTATTAAAAGATCGTTTAAAACGATGAACAAAAAATCGTATAGGAAGGAAAAGCACATGGAGCAGTATACAAGGTAATAAACACAAGAGAAAAACACGACAAGTACTTACTTTTTTTAAGAACTTTCCGGATACGTCGGTATTGATCCGGCTCCCTGAGTTTCAGGTCAGACCATCTTTTTCTCAGTTGATCTCTGGAGCGCTGGACCCCAAAAGATGCCTGCAAAGTCTCCACGACCTTCGCCATTATTTTGGCCTTGCGCAAATTTGGCCGTGCGTACGACCCATACTTCCCATCATAGTCGTCTTTGTGAAGAATGGCCACCATCTCCACCATCTCTTTAAAACTCATATTAGAGGCCTTAAATCTAGGCCTCATAGATTTGGTTGACGTTCCAGCCTCCGGGCTGTCTCCACTACCTGAGGTCGTCAACATTTCAGGTGTCTCCGCCATTATTTAACTCCACTACGCGCCGTAACAAAAAATGGGCGGAGAACATGAGTTAAAATCGAACGTCAGGGGCGGGCGACGCAGGCGGAGTTTCACACATGCGTAGTGTATAAAGAGGGGCCTTGCGCACGTGTCGTACGTACGTTCTGTGCGTCGAATTAGGGGGCGGAGAACATGAGTTAATTTCGAACGTCAGGGGCGGGCGACGCAGGTGGAGTTTCACACATGCGTAGTGTATAAAGAGGGGCCTTGCGCACGTGTCGTACGTACATTCTGTGCGTCGAATTAGGGGGCGGAGAACATGAGTTAATTTCGAACGTCAGGGGCGGGCGACGCAGGTGGAGTTTCACACATGCGTAGTTTGTAAAGAGGGCCCTTGCGCACGTGTCGTACGTACGTTCTGTGGTAGGTGATAGTGGACCAGGACGTTACAAAACCAAGGTAATTTTAGATATATATTTTTTGGGTTTTATGGTCATGACTTTGTAGCAAGCGGCCTATATGGCTTGATAGATTGATGAGGCCTACATAGGGAGAAGATGATGAGGGGTTAGCAGAAACCTATAATAAAAGTGTTTTTTGTCTTGTGACTTCATCTTTTCCAGATATAATGAATCCCCTATTTAAGGATCCAGAGTTCCTTACAGCTTTTATTTCGAAATATCGAGAGATGAGGAATTTGTGGGAGGTGAAACACCCTCAGTATTATGCAAAGCATGTGAGGAAGTCAACGCTGGAGAGACTACTGTCCTTTGTCCAGGCGACCATCCCGGAAGCAACAATGGAGACGTTGCTCAAGAAAATTGGGGTCTTGAGGAACATGTATAAGAGGGAGCATAAGAAGATCCAGGAATCAAGGAGATCAGGAGCATCAGCAGATGATGTTTATGTACCCAGGCTGTGGTACTACAATCAACTCCGTTTTCTGGATGACCAGAATGAAGCCAGGGCATCACTTTCAACCCTTCCCTCCACCCTTCCCTCCACCCTTCCATCCACCCCAGCAGAGGCTGATGAGGAGCAAGCTGGGTCTTCCATCCTGGATGAACCAGATATGACCATCTGGAGTCAGGTAAATTATTTTAACAAATATTTACTGTACTAATATTAATGATGTTAACTGGATGTTATAATTGTCTAAAATAATTTGTCACTCAAAATTGTGTATACATATCAATTGACAGTAGTGGCTAAATATGTTTGGCACCTGCTTGAAATAATTAGGGTGTCTGATTAGACTCTTTTATTAAAGAGATGTATTCACATTGAATTTGCTATTCATGAGAAGCAAACTGTGTGTCATTGATGAACCCAAAAAAATATACTAAAACTATTGTCCTTTTTTTATACACAGGATGAGTCCATCCAGGAGGAATGTGGGGAAAGTGGCAGGCAGGAGGAGACCGGGCCCATGGACAGCCTGGAGGAGGCCGGATTCACCATCATCCTGGAGGAGGCTGGGCCCAGTGTCAGGCAGGAGGTGGCTGCTCCCAGTGAGGTGGCTGCTCCCAGTGAGGTGGCTGGGCCAAGTGAGGTGGCTGGGCCCCGTAAGAGCCTGACCGAATCCCAAGTGCCTCCCCTCCACCTTCCCAAAAAAAGGGCCAGGAAGGGGATGGTCACACAGGACGCATCCCTGCGCCTCATGCAAGAGGCCACCCGTTTTTTAAGGAGCCCCCCCGAAGCGGAAGAATCCTATGGCTGCTACTTAGCCAGCAGGCTTCTTCAGATGGAGCCAGCCCCCCCTCCTCCTCCTCCTCCTCCTCCTCCTCCTCCTGCCACAACTGAAACACCAGAGCCACAGCCTCAAAAGAAGGCTACAGGGAAGGCTGCAGGGCAGCGTGGAGGAAAGGCTGCAGGGAAGAGAAGAAAGTGATGACCTGGGTTCAGTCTGGTCTGACAGAAGACGCAGGCTGTTGTAGGACCACAGTCTGGGGACATCTAGATCATCTGCTGGTGCTGTTGATCTCTGGGATTCTTGGACCAGATTGTGCTCCCTCTTATATGGACTCCGCAAGATCCCAATTTTCTTGTACACCGACTTTTTCCAGCGTTGACTTCCTCTTTATTTTATTTTGACCATGAATAAATGGATCTTTTTTGAGTTTAGCAAAAGACTTTATGTGTTTTCTTTTAAATCATTGATTTTACACACAATGTTAAATTAACAAGGGACAACAATCTCATTGAGTTTGGAAAAAACACACCAAAAATACATTACTAATGTTAATAATGTTCAAGTGGTAAGTCTTGAAAATAAAAAAATTTACATAACCAAAAACAGTGCTTTGGGTTAACTTTATCTAAAAACTAAAAAATAATCCTATGACAACGTCCAATAGGACGAAACGTACGTCGGAAGGCAGACGCGCTGACGTCATCGTTTCCACTCCATAACGAACGGGTGTTTGCAGGCCGGCCGGCTGATTTTGTATATGCTGTTTTAACTGTTTTCTTTTGGTAAGTGTGCTACTTTATCCTTTATTAATTTGTTAAAACGGATTCACACTATGGTAGATGTATTTCTTATCTTCTTGGGTCTCCATTACCGAGCCAATCACTACTGATGAATCCCGGGTGATCTCCCCTCCATGCAGAGACAGATGGTGATGTCCCTAATGAGTGGATCTCTGGCATAAGGCTTTATTACAGCGTACCTCTGGTAATCATATACCTTTATAGGTGGTGGATTTTTTTCACAAAGATGTCTTTAAAGTCTTCAGTCACTTTGGGTGGAAGAAAATCTAAATAGGACTGTTGATAACGGAAGTCATTTTATTTTCACGGACTGTGTTTTTTGTTTTTCTCATCTTTATACAACAATTTTTTATTAATTAGTTTCTATATTTATTAATTAATTTTCATATTTTTTGCCTTAATAATTTAGTATCCTTATGTGGTTCATTGCGCATTTTTTAATTTTTTCACATTTTATTGCTATATGAGTTTAGCATTTTCTGATCACTTTATTATTTTTCAATTATTTTGATTATGGTAGTATATAGACAGGGTAGGGTAATATATGGACAGGCTAGGGTAGTATATAGACATTCTAGGGTACTATATGGACAGGCTAGGGTAGTATATGGACCGGCTAGGGTAGTATATGAACAGGCTAGGGTAGTATATAGACAGGCTAGGGTAGTATATGGACAGGCTAGGGTAGTATATAGACAGGCTAGGGTAGTATATAGACATTCTAGGGTAGTATATAGACAGGCTAGGGTAGTATATAGACAGGCTAGGATAGTATATAGACAGGCTACGGTAGTATAGGGGCAGGCTAGGGTAGTATATGGTCCGGCTAGGGTAGTATATGGAAAGGCTAGGGTAGTATATAGACAGGCTAGGGTAGTATATGGACAGGCTAGAGTGGTATATGGAAAGTCTAAGGTAGTATATAGACATTCTAGGGTAGGGTAGTATATGGACAGGCTAGAGTAGTATATGGACAGTCTAAGGTAGTATATAGACATTCTAGGGTAGTATAGGGACAGGCTAGGGTAGTATATGGACAGGCTAAGGCAGTATATAGACAGGCTAAGGCAGTATAGGGACACGCTAGGGCAGTATATAGACAGGCTAGGGTAGTATATAGACAGGCTAAGGCAGTATAGGGACAGGCTAGGGCAGTATATAGACAGGCTAGGGTAGTATATAGACAGGCTAGGGTAGTATAGGGACAGGCTAGGGCAGTATATAGACAGCTTGGGGTAGTATAGGGACAGGCGGAGCGGCCCGAGGGGCAGTTGCCATCATGGCACACAAAACTACTGTAAAAAAATCTTGGTAGTCAATTTCCTTGGTAAATTGTTGTGGTTCAATTTGCTGCCCTTCTCAAAGTGCTGCCTGGGTCCAATGGACCCACTGGGACCCATGGTAGGGCCAGCCCTGGATGCAGCCTCTTGTAAGTAGCTCAGCATCCAGTTCTGGGGCTCCAGGGGCAGGCAGCCCCACTTCTCCTTAGCTCATGGATCCATCCCCAAAGAGAGAGGAGAGGCAATCTTCTCAGGACTCCAGACTATTTACCAGCTCTCCCAGCCACTATCTGGGCACAGCTCTCCAGGGACTGGATGGGTCCTGCTCAATATTAAGGCTGGTCATTTAAATCCTCCCTCCCTAAACTCCAGAAACTTCTTCTAGAGGAAGGGGGAAACAATCAAACTCCCAGCCAGTGCAGCACTAAGCAGACCAGAATAAACACTCATTTCTCCTCTGACTACAGCAGGAGTCAAAAACAAAATTTGCTAAATAGAGGAGGGTGCCAAATATTCATGGTGTTTGTCATTATCAGGAGGAAACCACCAGCAGACGTTACTGAGATGAAATGGATTTTGTTGGCTTCCCCCTCTTAGTACAGTCCATGTATCTGTGTTTCTTGGATAGTACAAGTACGGATTGTACGGCATAAACCTCTCTGCTTCTTCTGTCTCTTCCCCGCGGCTGTGTATTTTTCCACATCAGACGCACATAACGAGACGTGTCAGCATTGTTTAGGAAATCCAGAGCGTGATAACTGGTCCTGCCAGACGCAGAAGTGAAAACAAAAACTGTTCTTCTCTGTATTCGGCTCACAGACAAAAAATTTTAATCCCGGAAGATGGTAATCGGGTAATGGAGGAGATTTGTTATAAAGACATCAGAAAGAAAAGGCTGAACTGCCTGTACATAGTGTGCTTGTATGTGAGCGAGGCCATCGGGATCATTGTGTTTATTGTACCATAGATGGGATTTATTGTATCCTTGTCCATCGCTGATTCCACCCGGCATGAAAGATCACACTGACTTCATGTCAGGACAGTCTTTATCCGTGATAACAATGTAACGATCTGCTCGGAAGTGCAACTAGGTACAGAGGACAGATTGCAATTGCACTGGAACTGGAGCTGCCCTGTTGTTTACAGAGCTCAAAAGCTCAAGCTGAAAATTCCACCCGGGAATGAAAGATCACACTGGCTTCATGTCAGGACAGTCTTTATCCATGATAACAATGTAACTATCTGCTCGGAAGTGGAACTAGCTACAAAGGACAGATTGCAACTGCACTGGAACTGGAGCTGCCCTGTTGTTTACAGAGCTCAAAAGCTCAAGCTGAAAATTCCACCCGGGAATGAAAGATCACACTGGATTCATGTCAGGACAGTCTTTATCCGTGATAACAATGTAACAATCTTCTAGGAAGTGCAACTAGGTAAAGAGGACAAATTGCAACTGCATTGGAACTGAAGCTCCCCTTTTGTTTACAGAGCTCAAAAGCTCAAGCTGAAATTCCACCCGGGAATGAAAGATCACACTGGCTTCATGTCAGGACAGTCTTTATCCGTGATAACAATGGAACGATCTGCTCGGAAGTGGAACTAGGTACAGATGACAGATTGCAACTGCATTGAAACTGAAGCTCCCCTGTTGTTTGCAGAGCTCAAAAGCTCAAGCTGAAATTCCACCCGGGAATGAAAGATCACACTGGCTTCATGTCAGGACAGTCTTTATCCGTGATAACAATGGAACGATCTGCTCGGAAGTGCAACTAGGTACAGAGGACAGATTGCAGCTGCACTGGAACTGGAGCTGCCCTGTTGTTTACAGAGCTCAAAAGCTCAAGCGAAAATTTATACATACATTTAAGTGAGTCATGGTGACTCCTCTCCCCCTGCTGGCAGTACTTTCACATAGCAAAAAAATAAAATAACATGGGGAAGCGTTATGCAAATATCAAAATGCCTTGATGGGGGATATCAGTTTGGAGGATTGGGCGTTCCTAAGCAGACTGTCTTTTTTTGGAAGGTTACATCCACATGAGATGCTGAGCCATCATGATTGAAAAAACTGAAATTAAATGAATGAAAGGGGCGGGACAGGGAGTCCCTGGGGTTTGGGTGAGGAAAGGGATGTTGTGGGGCTCTATCTGACTTGCTGCAGCTTCTAATGCACGTTGTGAGAAGCTCACAGTGTTCTCTGTTGAGAGCACGCTCCCAGCACACTGACCAAGCGGGCTTCCGGTCATGTGACTGTTGTGACAGCCAGTCACTTTGATCATGTGATTGGGAACCCACCTCTGCCCCCCAACAGTCAGTGAATGGGCCAGTGGCAAGGTGTTAATGTACAAAAAATATTCCTAGACAAAGTTAAAATAAAATCTCTGCCTGTAATACATATCCTATCTTCATTGCTGTCCCTTGCAGTAATTCATTTTCACCATTAGATGGTGCCCAGCTTCACTCAAACCAATTCCTATAAGCCCAGGGTGCCAAGGGCCCACCCCCGAGGGGTTATGTTGTTCAGCTTCCATAGGCTCATAGAAGAATTCTGCAGAGGGCATTATCTCATCAGTACAAAGTTTTTTTAACAAAGGAAAAATCCATTCCATTACTGAGCATGAGTGGCCTTTGTCTCTTCACCAGACATCTTCAGAATTTCTATAGACTGGCCTTTCTCACCCTTTTCACCAGAGAGGAACCCTTGAGATAACTTTCTAGTCTCAGGGAACCAATGCTAAAAATTACAACTCATGATACTTTAACTTGTTCAGATCCGCACTATGATGACTACAGCGCGGACCTACTTTGCCGGGAGTACATCTATTGATGTCCTCCCGTGCCCGAGTGGCCTGCGCGCCCCCTGCAGGGCGCGCGCGGCGCGCTCTGTGATCAGCGAGTCTGTGAGACTCGGCTGTCACAGATCTTGACCCCTTGCCACATGATCAGCTGTCAGCCAATGACAGCTGATCATGTGATGTAAACAGAGCCGGTAATCGGCTATTTTTTTCTCCTCACGCTCACTGAGGGGGGGGGGGGGAGCCGATCACCTGCGGCTCTCAGAGGGACATCAGTCCGGATCGTGGAGAGCTCCCGACAGCTCATCTGTGCCCACCTGTGCCACCTGCCAATGCACAAAAGTGCTGCCTACCAGTGCCCACAGTGTCACCCATCAGTGCCACCTATCAGTGTCACCAATCAGTGCTTCATCAACAGTGCTGCCCATCAGTGTCACCTACCAGTGCCATCTATCAGTGGTACCTATCAGTAACACCTAATCAGTGCCACCCAACAGGGCCCATCAGTGCCATCTTATCTGTGCCACCTTATCTGTGCCTATCAGTGTTGCCTTATCTGTGCCTATCAGTGCCCACCAGTGCCGCCTAATCAGCGCATATCAATGAAGGAGAAAAATTACCTGTTTGCAAAATTTTATAACAAACTATGAAACATGATTTTTTTTTTTTTTTTTATTTTCCATCTGTTTTTGTTTAGCAAAACATAAAAACCCCAGCTGTGATTAACCACTTACCCACTGGGCACTTAAACCCCCTTCCTAACCAGACCAATTTTCAGCTTTCGGTGCTCTCACACTTTGAATGACAATTACTCAGTCATGCAACACTGTACCCATATGAAATGTTTGTCTTTTTTTTCACACAAATAGAGCTTTCTTTTGGTGGTATTTAATCACCGCTGGGTTTTTTATTTTTTGCGCTATAAATCAAAAAAGACTGAAAATTCGGTAAAAAAAAAAAATTCTTTGTTTCTGTTAAAATTTATTGCAGAGTATTGGCATAGTATTGCATAATATTGCAGAGTATTGCCGAGTATTGGCAGAGTATTGGCGAGTATTGGCAGAGTATTGGCGAGTATTGGCAGAGTATTGGCGAGTATTGGCAGAGTATTGGCAGAGTATTGGCAGAGTATTGGCGAGTATTGGCAGAGTATTGGCAGAGTATTGCAGAGTATTGGCAGAGTATTGGCAGAGTATTGGCATAGTATTGGCATAGTATTGCAGAGTATTGCATAATATTGCAGAGTATTGGCGAGTATTGGCAGAGTATTGGCGAGTATTGGCAGAGTATTGGCGAGTATTGGCAGAGTATTGGCAGAGTATTGGCAGAGTATTGGCGAGTATTGGCAGAGTATTGGCAGAGTATTGGCAGAGTATTGGCGAGTAATGGCAGAGTATTGGCAGAGTATTGGCGAGTATTGGCGAGTATTGGCAGAGTATTGCAGAGTATTGCAGAGTATGGCAGAGTATTGGCGAGTATTGGCGAGTATTGGCAGAGTATTGGCAGAGTATTGGCAGAGTATTGGCGAGTATTGGCAGAGTATTGGCAGAGTATTGGCGAGTATTGGCATAGCATTGGCAGAGTATTGCAGAGTATTGCAGAGTATGGCAGAGTATGGTCACTGAGCAGCGCTGTGGGTTGGATCTGTAGTGCCCACAGCGCTGCAAACAATCTCTCCCCCTCTCCTCTCACTGTCATTGTACAGATCGGTACAGAGAGGGGAGGGAGGAACCGGAGTCATGACTTGACGCCGGTTTGTTTACAAGTGATGCTCCATTATTTGACGGAGCGATCACATGGTAAACGGCTGCTATCAGCAGCCATTTACCATGATCCGTGATGCAGTCACGGGTGTTCCCAGGTGCGTGCCCCAGGGGGCGTGCGGGAGCGCGATTCTGTGAGAACGTCCATGGACGACCACCCAGAATAAGCCGAACGCGCTGTAGCCGTCTTTTGGCTATGGCCCGCTCGGCATGTGGTTAAATACCACCAAAATAAAGCTCTATTTGTGTGAAGAAAATGATAAAAAGGTCATTTGGGTACAGTGTTGTATGACCGCGTAATTGTCATTCAAAGTGGGACAGCGCTGAAAGCTGAAAATTGGTCTGGGCAGGAAGGGGGGTTTAAGTGCCCGGTAAGCAAGTGGTTAATGTGATGGTCAGCCAGTAGAATGCCCCTTACACTTGTGGTCATTGGGAAGAATGACCCCTCTTACAAATAGATAAAAAGATCAATGGTGTCAGTGGGAACTTATCTGAGAGGCAGAAATTGATCATTGCTCAGGGAACCCCTAGCAACATCTGAAGGAACCCTACGGTTCCATGGTACCCTGGTTGGAGAAACCTTGGTATAGACTTTTGTTGTCTCCACTGGGGGGGGGGAGGGGGTCGCAGTCGCTGTGCTACACTACCAGCCGGGAAACACAGCACACACTGACTATATAATGAGCAAAGAATAGCTGCCTCATGTTTATATACAATTAGAGGAATATACAAAGAAACAAGGTCATTAGAAAACTGACACACATCGAACAGACTCGTCAAAAAAAAAAAAAAAACAAAGATGAAAAGATTAAATAAGATTAATTGCATCTGTAATAATATTCATATAGAACGTTCTTCCTCGTCCTAAGAGCCTGACAGGAGCCATACTGTTCTAACAGAACGTCTCGGAGCCGCTGAATTAATTGCACCAATTAGCTGCTGTTTACAGCTGATCTTGGCCCCGGTCCACGCTTACAAAGTGGAAAAATGGCATCTCTCGGGTTGGGTCTCGCTCACGTACGGTGTTTCACATTGAACGACCTTTGCTTTTACAATTTCTAGCAAAAGCTGGCGTGAATCATCCTGATCCCCTTTCACTAACTCGTCACCGCTGAGAGCTGTCAGTGGGAGACAACGCGGTCAGGGAGTTAGCAGATACTCTCTCCGTGATGTAGATGGATTGAAGGCCAGAGGCAAAGACCGGCAGTGAATGGCTGGCACTGCAACAGAAGGAGAGTTCATGATGGTAATGGTAAGTGAGCGCGCGGAACGGCGTTCAGAACACAGTTTCCATGAGCCGTATTCTGTAGCGTTAAAGAAGAAGTCCCACTTTTATTTTTTATTTTTTAATAAGGTAGGATGGGGCTCCCCTCCTCTCTCCATGGCCATCCAACAACACAGCTAGCAAGGAGATGGCTGCTTTGACAGATGTGGCACGTTTCTCTATCTGCAGGCACCTGTCTGACACAAGGTCCTCATGAGTAATGCAGGTGGAGGAAGGGGGGCATGTCAGCTAAAATGTTCCAGGCAAGCAGGGAAGTGCTTGAAGATTTATAAAAGAGAATGCAGCACTTTCAATTAAATTAAGCAGAAACATGTTGTCAGGGCCTGGACTTGAACCTGGGACCTCTGCTGTGTCTGGAAATGTCTCTCTCTCTTTCTCTTAACCTGAGATGGTAGACAGTACCCTGCCTAAACTATTGACAACCCTGCCTTGTGCCTTGATTTCTGCTGACCCTTGAACCCTTTGCTAATCCCAATAACTTCCTGATTTAAGCCATGTCTCCACACTTCCTGTTTGCCAGATTATTGTGCTCTCTCCAGTAGAGACGGGCTCGGGCCTGTTCGGGATCCCACCTGCCCGTTCCCGCCAGGAAGCCGACACTGCACACCGCCAATCACAGGCACTGAGACATTTCCTGATCTGTGTGTAACGCCCTGCTCCTGATGGGCAGGGGCTATTTATGTAAATTTAAGTTGTCTGAAGCTGTAGTTTAGCTCAGACTAATTATGGTAAATTTCCTGGCATTTGTACCAGTTCAGCTGGGTTGTGTCAATTTCCACATGGTCGTGGGTGTCGCTGTGGCCACCGGTAAGTGTTGGAAATGCAACAGGCTGGATGTATTGGGTACTCCTTTTACTCAGAAATAACCCGGTGGGAGTGGTTCACTCGCCGTGCATTCTGGGTAAGGGTACTTAAGGTACCGGCGCCAATTGGCCGGGGTTTGTTGTTCCCGACCTGGAAGCCCTCCTGGCCCAGGGTGTGGCCTGGCAGCTCTGCTGTGTCGGGGCTGGCTGGCCCAAGGCATTGTTACTACAGAAGTAGGCCCAGGAGTTTTGGGGCCTACTGATCCAGAGGTTGGTCCTGTGCTGTCTTGCCTGTGGGGAGAAGCCGATCGATTGGAGGAGACCAGGGGAGGACTTCTCTAGAGGTGACCAAGCCATGTATGCTGGTATCTCAGGAGGAGCCTGGAAGCCCAATCGGGGGATGCAACCTGGATCATCAAACTCACAGTATCGCCGGGTCGGATGAAAGAATCTGGTACTGTGCAGCTACACTTAAAATTTAATTAAAGTTTGGTTACACCATCCTGTGGCAGAGGATTGTGTACGACCGTAGTCATATTGTGTTTTTTCCATCAAGTCTGTGGCAGAGACTGTGTCCGAGCATTGCACCTGGCTGCTAGGTCAGTGAGAGAGACCTATCCAGTGATTGCTATATCCAGATGAGGAGACCGTTAGTCCTCTGGATAAGTAGAAATACCCTGACCCGCAATTTAAGGTACCTGAATCTCCCTTAATCCTCCATCCCTGTTTTTTTGGATTCAAAGAATAAAAGAATTGCAACGAAAGAAACTAAGTGTTTTTTGCAGACATCATTTACTACTCTTTTTCCCTCTTCACCATTCCGACCCCTGTGATGGACACGAGGTAACGGTAAGCCCAATCAAAACCAGCAGCTCCTTCGGGGGTAAGTGCTACATGTGCAATTGCGGATATGGAAATGTCTCACTGCTTGTGATTAGGGGTGTGCAGTGTCGGCTTCCTGGAGGGATCCCAAACACGCCCAAGCCCATTCCTACTGTAGCGGCACCCCCCCGGAGAGGCTGCTAAGTGATGTGGCCCACCTCTCACCCTACCCAGCCCAACATTAAGTTCCCAGACACTCCAAGACAATGAACAGTCCGCTGGCTTTGTTTTTGTTATTTTATGAAGGGAATTTAACTTGGATGGGGTGTGGGGAATATGGGATGCGCTGTGAAATAATAACAAAGTTGCTAAGAACAACTATGTACACTCTGTACACTTCTCCAGACTCCTCCAGCACAACTCTTCACTTCCTATCTAGTGGTTTGCTCCATTCCTCCTGAATGTCGCTTCCTATTTAGTGGTTCCAGGAACAGCTAGCACATGGTAGCTAGGCCTGAAGATGGCGTGGGCATGTATAGCTGCCAATGGAACTGGTTCTCTTGTATTTATTGATGATGTGACTGCTGACAAAAGCAGCAGGATGAATTCTGAAGTGTTTCGGACAATATTATCTGCTCATATTCAGCAAAATGCTTCAGAACTCATTGGACGGAGCTTCACAATGCAGATGGACAATGACCCGAAGCATACTGCGAAAGCAACCAAAGAGTTTTTTAAGGGAAAGAAGAGGAATGTTATGCAATGGCCAAGTCAATCACCTGACCTGAATCCGATTGAGCATGCATTTCACTTGCTGAAGACAAAACTGAAGGGAAAATGCCCCAAGAACAAGCAGGAACTGAAGACAGTTGCAGTAGAGGCCTTTTGGTCCCTTAAAAAGTGGGAGGCACATATACAAACTGTTGTAATTCCTACACCGTTCACCTGATTTGGATGTAAATACCCTCAAATTAAAGCTGAAAGTCTGCAGTTAAAGCACATCTTGTTCGCTTCATTTCAAATCCATTGTGGAGGTGTATAGAGCCAAAAAGATTAGATTTGTGTCCATGTCCCAATATTTATGGACCTGACTGTATAAAAATGGTAACATTAACACAAATAAAGGGGGGGGTTAATAAATGTCCCATTGAAAGTCCAGCAGTAAATATGAGAAACGGCACCAAGGTGGTCAACTATTAGAAATCCATTATTGTAATATATAACCGGCAATGTGCTTAGATGAGGTCAATCAACATATAGTCTATGAGACCAACCAATCAGGATTTTAAATGAACTAAAGGCTTTATTATACAAATCTGAGCATCAGGACTGGGATCTGCACCAACAACCTCTGCTGCATCCGGCAGTGGCTCTTCTTGTTGAGCCAACTGAGATGCTGGACAGCTCCCCATCTGATCCTTTGGACTTTCTTGCCTTGTCTCTTGTTTCTGGTGACCCTTGAACCCTTTTCTCTTCCCATCAACTTCCTAAATTTAAGCCATGTCTCAGCACTTCCCAGATTTGTGTGCTCTCTCCAGTCTATAACTTGCTCCTTTGTGTACCTGCAGCTATCCTTATCTCCAATACCACTCGTTGCCGACCTTTGGCTTGTTCCTTGACTACGCTTCTGCTTAATAACAACCTGCAACCACTAGTTGCTGAGACTTGGGTTGTTTATTGACAACGCTTCTACTTGATCCCTACCTACTATATTTGCTACTGGACCCTGGTTTGCTCACCTCCTGGTGGGGTGATCCTGAGGACCGCAACCTGGTACTAACATGCAGCAAAACCAATCCCCACCATTAGGAGCTCTGGTGAACACCGGTTAGTGCCTAGACCCGTACCTCAGGTGAGCCCATCTCATCAACCAGGGTGACCTGCTTGTGTACTTATCTTTCTTAGGGTTGCCAACTTTTCTTCAAGCCAAACCGGACACTTTAGTGATGCACAGAAATTGTTTTTGTAGTATACACTATTTTGTAATAGACCTGGTGCACCGTTTAGTGTCCCAAAGATAGTGGGTGTGTTAAAAGTTGAAGGTGTTTAAAGGGACATGGGTAAATAAAACAAAAGAATTATTGTACTCATAAAATATGCTTAGATTAAAAAAAAAAATTCCACTGTAAAAATATGAATTTATCCTACTTTAACAATGGAATGTGTCAGTAGAGCAGTGGACGGTGTCAGTAGGGCAGTGGACGGTGTCAGTAGGGCAGTGGACGGTGTCAGTAGGGCAGTGGACGGTGTTAGTAGAGCAGTGGATGGTGTCAGTAGGGCAGTGGACGGTGTCAGTAGGGCAGTGGACGGTGTCAGTAGGGCAGTGGACGGTGTTAGTAGAGCAGTGGATGGTGTCAGTAGAGCAAAGGACGGTGTCAGCAGGGCAGTAGATGGTGTCAGCAGGGCAGTAGATGGTGTCAGTAGGGCAGTGGATGGTGTCAGTAGAGCAGAGGACGGTGTCAGCAGGGCAGTGGATGGTGTCAGTAGACCAGTGGATGGTGTCAGTAGAGCAGTGGACGGTGTCAGCAGGGCAGTGGACGGTGTCAGTAGGGCAGTGGACGGTGTCAGTAGAGCAGTGGATGGTGTCAGTAGGGCAGTGAATGGTGTCAGTAGAGCAGTGGACGGTGTCAATAGAGCAGTGAATGGTGTCAGTAGAGCAGTGGACGGTGTCAGTAGAGCAGTGGACGGTGTCAGTAGGGCAGTGGAGGGTGTCAGTAGGGCAGTGGACGGTGTCAGTAGGGCAGTGGACGGTGTCAGTAGAGCAGAGGACGGTGTCAGTAGGGCAGTGGATGGTGTCAGTAGGGCAAAGGACGGTGTCAGTAGAGCAGTGGACAGTGTCAGCAGGGCAGTAGATGGTGTCAGTAGGGCAGTGGATGGTGTCAGTAGAGCAAAGGACGGTGTCAGCAGGGCAGTAGATGGTGTCAGTAGGGCAGTGGATGGTGTCAGTAGAGCAGAGGACGGTGTCAGCAGGGCAGTGGATGGTGTCAGTAGACCAGTGGATGGTGTCAGTAGACCAGTGGACGGTGTCAGCAGGGCAGTGGACGGTGTCAGTAGGGCAGTGGACGGTGTCAGTAGAGCAGTGGATGGTGTCAGTAGGGCAGTGAATGGTGTCAGTAGAGCAGTGGACGGTGTCAATAGAGCAGTGAATGGTGTCAGTAGAGCAGTGGACGGTGTCAGTAGAGCAGTGGATGGTGTCAGTAGAGCAGTGGAGGGTGTCAGTAGGGCAGTGGACGTGTCAGTAGAGCAGTGGATGGTGTCAGTAGAGCAGTGGACGGTGTCAGTAGAGCAGTGGACGGTGTCAGTAGGGCAGTGGACGGTGTCAGTAGAGCAGTGGATGGTGTCAGTAGAGCAGTGGACGGTGTCAGTAGAGCAGTGGACGGTGTCAGTAGAGCAGTGGACGGTGTCAGTAGGGCAGTGGACGGTGTCAGTAGAGCAGTGGAGGGTGTCAGTAGAGCAGTGGATGGTGTCAGTAGAGCAGAGGACGGTGTCAGTAGAGCAGTGGACGGTGTCAGTAGGGCAGTGGACGGTGTCAGTAGAGCAGTGGACGGTGTCAGTAGAGCAGTGGACGGTGTCAGTAGAGCAGTGGACGGTGTCAGTAGAGCAGTGGACGGTGTCAATAGAGCAGTGGACGATGTCAGTAGAGCAGAGGACGGTGTCAGTAGAGCAGAGGACGGTGTCAGTAGAGCAGTGGACGGTGTCAGTAGGGCAGTGGACGGTGTCAGTAGGGCAGTGAATGGTGTCAGTAGAGCAGTGGAGGGTGTCAGTAGAGCAGTGAATGGTGTCAGTAGGGAAGTGGATGGTGTCAGTAGGGCAGTGGATGGTGTTAGTAGAGCAGTGGATGGTGTCAGTAGGGCAGAGGACGGTGTCAGTAGAGCAGTGGACGGTGTCAGTAGGGAAGTGGACGGTGTCAGTAGGGGAGTGGATGGTGTCAGTAGAGCAGTGGATGGTGTCAGTAGGGAAGTGGATGGTGTCAGTAGAGCAGTGGATGGTGTCAGTAGGGAAGTGGATGGTGTCAGTAGGGAAGTGGATGGTGTCAGTAGGGAAGTGGACGGTGTCAGTAGGGGAGTGGATGGTGTCAGTAGGGAAGTGGATGGTGTCAGTAGAGCAGTGGATGGTGTCAGTAGGGAAGTGGATGGTGTCAGTAGGGCAGTGGACGGTGTCAGTAGAGCAGTGGATGGTGTCAGTAGAGCAGTGGATGGTGTCAGTAGAGCAGTGGACGGTGTCAGTAGAGCAGTGGACGGTGTCAGTAGAGCAGTGGATGGTGTCAGTAGAGCAGTGGATGGTGTCAGTAGAGCAGTGGATGGTGTCAGTAGGGAAGTGGATGGTGTCAGTAGAGCAGTGGATGGTGTCAGTAGAGCAGTGGATGGTGTCAGTAGAGCAGTGGACGGTGTCAGTAGAGCAGTGGATGGTGTCAGTAGAGCAGTGGATGGTGTCAGTAGAGCAGTGGATGGTGTCAGTAGAGCAGTGGATGGTGTCAGTAGGGAAGTGGATGGTGTCAGTAGAGCAGTGGATGGTGTCAGTAGAGCAGTGGATGGTGTCAGTAGAGCAGTGGATGGTGTCAGTAGGGCAGTGGACGGTGTCAGTAGAGCAGTGGATGGTGTCAGTAGAGCAGTGGATGGTGTCAGTAGAGCAGTGGATGGTGTCAGTAGGGAAGTGGATGGTGTCAGTAGAGCAGTGGATGGTGTCAGTAGAGCAGTGGATGGTGTCAGTAGGGAAGTGGATGGTGTCAGTAGGGCAGAGGACGGTGTCAGTAGGGGAGTGGACGGTGTTAGTAGAGCAGTGGATGGTGTCAGTAGAGCAGTGGATGGTGTCAGTAGAGCAGTGGATGGTGTCAGTAGGGAAGTGGATGGTGTCAGTAGAGCAGTGGATGGTGTCAGTAGAGCAGTGGATGGTGTCAGTAGGGAAGTGGATGGTGTCAGTAGGGCAGAGGACGGTGTCAGTAGGGGAGTGGACGATGTCAGTAGAGCAGTGGACGGTGTCAGTAGGGCAGTGGATGGTGTCAGTAGAGCAGTGGACGGTGTCAGTAGAGCAGTGGACGGTGTCAGTAGAGCAGAGGACGGTGTCAATAGAGCAGTGGACGATGTCAGTAGAGCAGAGGACGGTGTCAGTAGAGCAGAGGACGGTGTCAGTAGGGCAGTGGATGGTGTCAGTAGGGCAGTAGATGGTGTCAGTAGGGCAGTGGATGGTGTCAGCAGGGCAGTAGATGGTGTCAGTAGGGCAGTGGATGGTGTCAGTAGAGCAAAGGACGGTGTCAGCAGGGCAGTAGATGGTGTCAGTAGGGCAGTGGATGGTGTCAGTAGAGCAGAGGACCGTGTCAGTAGAGCAGTGGACGGTGTCAGCAGGGCAGTGGATGGTGTCAGTAGACCAGTGGATGGTGTCAGTAGAGCAGTGGACGGTGTCAGCAGGGCAGTGGACGGTGTCAGTAGGGCAGTGGACGGTGTCAGTAGAGCAGTGGATGGTGTCAGTAGAGCAGTGGACGGTGTCAGTAGAGCAGTGGAGGGTGTCAGTAGAGCAGTGGAGGGTGTCAGTAGGGCAGTGAATGGTGTCAGTAGAGCAGTGGACGGTGTCAATAGAGCAGTGGATGGTGTCAGTAGAGCAGTGGACGGTGTCAGTAGAGCAGTGGAGGGTGTCAGTAGAGCAGTGGAGGGTGTCAGTAGAGCAGTGGATGGTGTCAGTAGAGCAGTGGACGGTGTCAGTAGAGCAGTGGACGGTGTCAGTAGAGCAGTGGACGGTGTCAGTAGAGCAGTGGACGGTGTCAGTAGAGCAGAGGACGGTGTCAGTAGAGCAGTGGACGGTGTCAGTAGGGCAGTGGATGGTGTCAGTAGAGCAGTGGAGGGTGTCAGCAGAGCAGTGAATGGTGTCAGTAGGGCAGAGGACGGTGTCAGTAGAGCAGTGGACGGTGTCAGTAGGGAAGTGGACGGTGTCAGTAGGGGAGTGGATGGTGTCAGTAGAGCAGTGGATGGTGTCAGTAGAGCAGTGGATGGTGTCAGTAGAGCAGTGGATGGTGTCAGTAGGGAAGTGGATGGTGTCAGTAGGGAAGTGGACGGTGTCAGTAGGGGAGTGGATGGTGTCAGTAGGGAAGTGGACGGTGTCAGTAGAGCAGTGGATGGTGTCAGTAGAGCAGTGGACGGTGTCAGTAGGGGAGTGGATGGTGTCAGTAGGGAAGTGGACGGTGTCAGTAGGGGAGTGGACGGTGTCAGTAGGGAAGTGGATGGTGTCAGTAGAGCAGTGGATGGTGTCAGTAGGGAAGTGGATGGTGTCAGTAGGGAAGTGGATGGTGTCAGTAGGGAAGTGAATGGTGTCAGTAGAGCAGTGGATGGTGTCAGTAGAGCAGTGGATGGTGTCAGTAGAGCAGTGGATGGTGTCAGTAGGGAAGTGGATGGTGTCAGTAGGGAAGTGGACGGTGTCAGTAGGGAAGTGGATGGTGTCAGTAGGGAAGTGGACGGTGTCAGTAGGGAAGTGGACGGTGTTAGTAGGGAAGTGGATGGTGTCAGTAGGGGAGTGAACGGTGTCAGTAGGGAAGTGGATGGTGTCAGTAGGGAAGTGGATGGTGTCAGTAGGGAAGTGGATGGTGTCAGTAGGGAAGTGGATGGTGTCAGTAGGGAAGTGGATGGTGTCAGTAGAGCAGTGGATGGTGTCAGTAGAGCAGAGGACGGTGTCAGTAGGGAAGTGAATGGTGTCAGTAGGGAAGTGGACGGTGTCAGTAGGGGAGTGAACGGTGTCAGTAGGGAAGTGGATGGTGTCAGTAGGGAAGTGGATGGTGTCAGTAGGGGAGTGAACGGTGTCAGTAGGGAAGTGGATGGTGTTAGTAGGGAAGTGGATGGTGTCAGTAGGGGAGTGAACGGTGTCAGTAGGGAAGTGGATGGTGTCAGTAGGGAAGTGGATGGTGTCAGTAGGGAAGTGGATGGTGTCAGTAGGGAAGTGAATGGTGTCAGTAGGGCAGAGGACGGTGTCAGTAGGGGAGTGGACACATGATTCAAAACCTGGACTGTATAGGTAAATCCTGGACAGGTGGCAACCCTAATCCTGCTGGTCGGTGGGAGCTGCTGTACTGCTATAGCTACTGATCTCCGAGCCTGGCCCCTGACCGTGACAATAAGTTAAATATAAAAAAAAATTAGAGGATCGAGTAGCTGGATGTGCCGCCATAAGTGACAGCCGGTGGCGGAGGACAGTAGAATCCTCACCTCTCCCTCCGGGACCCCCGGCTGGTGTTATTTCACTTCATGAAGTGGCTGGAGACTTGCGGGAGCTGTAAAGTGATGCAGCTTGTGTTGAATTATTACACCTGTTTGCAGAGCCGGCACGTGCAAGGTCAATGCGTTCTAGAGGTGAGATGAAGATCAATGAGAGAAGAAAAAAAAAACCACGCGGCCAAAACGCTCACCAAAGTGTGCGGTGAATAGACAATCAGAGGAGGCGATGATCGCCTTTTATAAAGGGACTATTAGCATGAAATGTTAGAGCTTTGTCCTCTGTTTGTGTTCTGCATAAATAACAAAATTCATCTTCCCCTCCGTGTTACCAAAGGTTTCTGATTTTAAAAGGACGCGCATTAATAATGAAAGATGGACGCCCTTCCTGCGACAGGGACAATATTTCACGCTTTATATAATCTCTGTCACCTCCACCAGTACAATACCTGCTAATTGGGGTTATTTTTTTTTTTTTTTTTTTTAGGTTTTTGGAACAGTGTTTCTCTCGAAATTTTGTTTGATCATTTTTTTTTATTGGTTGAGAGAATTGCCTTGATTCACCCTCTTGAAAAATAATTTACAGCCGGCTAAACATGTTTAATCCCTTTAGCTGCCAGAGCCGTTTTTGCGTTTTTGTCACACATGTTAAAAAAAAAAAAAAAAAAACATTTTGGGCCTGAAGATTAGTTAAAACCCCCAACACATTATATATTTTCAGAAAAGCAGAGACCCTAGAGCAGGGGTGTCCAAACTTATTTGAAAGAGGGCCGGATTTGATGAAGTGAACGTGCGTGAGGGCCGACCATTCTGCCTGACATTCTTTGTACCATTAAAATTCGGTCTAAGAGTGTTCGTTCGACCACTAATACACGGCCCAACAAGAATTCTCCTGCCTTTGTGGCTGTGTGTGGTGAAGAGATGAGCTCGGGGGGGGGGTTATTTGGACATACCGTATTTATTGGCGTATAACACGCACCCTCACTTTAAGAGGGGAGTTTCAGGGAAAAAAAATACATTTTAAATAAGGAACTGTTAAGCAAAATAAGGGTCAGTGCCCATGCAGCCTCACCACTGCCATGAATGCAGCCCCACCTTTGCCATGAATGCAGCCTCACCGTTGCCATGAATGCAGCCTCACCGTTGCCATGAATGCAGCCTCACCATTGCCATGAATGCAGCCTCACCATTGCCATGAATGCAGCCTCACCATTGCCATGAATGCAGCCTCACCATTGCCATGAATGCAGCCTCACCGTTGCCATGAATGCAGCCTCACCGTTGCCATGAATGCAGCCTCACCATTGCCATGAATGCAGCCTCACCATTGCCATGAATGCAGCCTCACCATTGCCATGAATGCAGCCTCACCATTGCCATGAATGCAGCCTCACCATTGCCATGAATGCAGCCTCACCATTGCCATGAATGCAGCCTCACCTTTGCCATGAATGCAGCCCCACCATTGCCATGAATGCAGCCCCACCGTTGCCATGAATGCAGCCTCACCATTGCCATGAATGCAGCCTCACCATTGCCATGAATGCAGCCTCACCATTGCCATGAATGCAGACTCAACATTGCCATGAATACCTCTATATACGGCACTCGTCCCGCCTCCTCCTTGTCTCCTCCTAGGCAGCCAGCATGTATATCTTTTGTGGCCCCCGGTGCTCGGGGATTCGTTGGGGGCCACAAAAGATATACATGTCCAAATTACCAGGATCGCCGTTCGAAACCGGATCACATCCACACACTCCTGTTAGTGCCAGCCACCCTTGCCATAATTCCCAGTTCTACACACCTATCAGCGGACCCGGGACCAGCATGACGGGTGCTGCCGGGTAAGGGGGAAGGAAGTTAAGTGAACATCCATTCTCTGATCTCCCCTTCCTCTTATTGACCCAGAAGCAATGTGTAAAACATCACTTCTAGGTCCTGGTGTTATTCCCCCTGGCCAATATGGAAAGAAACTAATGAAGCACTCCATTAGATTCATTGGAGGGCAGGTGAGACATCAGGGGTCTTTTAGACCCCTGAAGTCTCATTAAAGAGAATGTGTTACTAAAAAATCTTTAGGCAATTTATCAATAGGGGATTTGTCCCTTATGTGATGAAAAATAAAGTTTAGTGAAAAAAAGGATAAAAAATTAAAGTTGCACAATCCCCAAAAATTGTTGAGCCCACCCACCCAGATATACAGTGGGGACGGAAAGTATTCAGACCCCCTTAAATTTTTCACTCTTTGTTATATTGCAGCCATTTGCTAAAATCATTTAAGTTCATTTTTTTCCTCATTAATGTACACACAGCCCCCCATATTGTACACACAGCACCTCATATTGTACACACAGCACCCCATATTGTACACACAGCACTCCATATTGTACACACAGCACCCCATATTGTACACACAGCCCCCCATATTGTACACACAGCACCTCATATTGTACACACAGCACCCCATATTGTACACACAGCACCCCATATTATACACACAGCACCCCATATTGTACACACAACACCCCATATTGTACACACAGCACCTCATATTGTACACACAGCACCCCATATTGTACACACAGCACCCCATATTGTACACACAACACCCCATATTGTACACACAGCACCCCATATTGTACACACAACACCCCATATTGTACACACAGCACCCCATATTATACACACAGCACCCCATATTGTACACACAGCACCTCATATTGTACACACAGCACCCCATATTGTACACACAGCACCCCATATTGTACACACAGCACCCCATATTGTACACACAACACCCCATATTGTACACACAGCACCCCATATTGTACACACAGCACCCCATATTGTACACACAGCTCCCCATATTGTACACACAGCACCCCATATTGTACACACAGCACCTCATATTGTACACACAGCACCCCATATTGTACACACAGCACCCCATATTGTACACACAGCCCCCCATATTGTACACACAGCACCTCATATTATACACACAGCCCCCCGTATTGTACACACAGCACCTCATATTGTACACACAGCCCCCCATATTGTACACACAGCACCTCATATTATACACACAGCCCCCCATATTGTACACACAGCACCTCATATTATACACACAGCCCCCCATATTGTACACACAGCACCTCATATTATACACACAGCCCCCCATATTGTACACACATCACCCCATATTGTACACACAGCCCCCCATATTGTACACACAGCACCTCATATTATACACACAGCCCCCCATATTGTACACACATCACCCCATATTGTACACACAGCCCCCCATATTGTACACACAGCACCTCATATTATACACACAGCCCCCCATATTGTACACACAGCACCTCATATTGTACACACAGCACCCCATATTGTACACACAGCACCTCATATTGTACACACAGCCCCTCATATTGTACACACAGCACCCCATATTGTACACACAGCCCCCATATTGTACACACAGCACCCCATATTGTACACACAGCACCTCATATTGTACACACAGCACCCCATATTGTACACACAGCCCCCCATATTGTACACACAGCACCCCATATTGACAGAAAAACACAGAATTGTTGACATTTTTGCAGATTTATTAAAAAAGAAAAACTGAAATATCACATGCTCCTAAGTATTCAGACCCTTTGCTCAGTATTTAGTAGAAGCCCCTTTTGATGAGTCTTTTTGGGAAAGATGCAACAAGTTTTTCACACCTGGATTTGGGGATCCTCTGCCATTCCTCCTTGCAGATCCTCTCCAGTTCTGTCAGGGGGGATGGTAAACGTTGGTGGACGGCCATTTTTAGGTCTCTCCAGAGATGCTCAATTGGGTTTAAGTCAGGGCTCTGGCTGGGCCATTCAAGAACAGTCACGGAGTTGTTGTGAAGCCACTCCTTTGTTATTTTAGCTGTGTGCTTAGGGTCATTGTCTTGTTGGAAGGTAAACCTTCGGCCCAGTCTGAGGTCCTGAGCACTCTGGAGAAGGTTTTCGTCCAGGATATCCCTGTACTTGGCCACATTCATCTTTCCCTCGATTGTAACCAGTCGTCCTGTCCCTGCAGCTGAAAAACACCCCCACAGCATGATGCTGCCACCACCATGCTTCACTGTTGGGACTGTATTGGACAGGTGATGAGCAGTGCCTGGTTTTCTCCACACATACCGCTTAGAATTAAGGCCAAAAAGTTCTATCTTGGTCTCATCAGACCAGAGAATCTTATTTCTCACCATCTTGCAGTCCTTCAGGTGTTTTTTTTAGCAAACTCCATGCGGCTTTCATGTGTCTTGAACTGAGGAGAGGCTTCCGTCGGGCCACTCTGCCATAAAGCCCCGACTGGTGGAGGGCTGCAGTGATGGTTGACTTTCTACAACTTTCTCCCATCTCCCGACTGCATCTCTGGAGCTCAGCCACAGTGATCTTTGGGTTCTTCTTTACCTCTCTCACCAAGGCTCTTCTCCCCCGATAGCTCAGTTTGGCCGGACGGCCAGCTCTAGGAAGGGTTCTGGTCGTCCCAAACGTCTTCCATTTAAGGATTATGGAGGCCACTGTGCTCTTAGGAACCTTAAGTGCAGCAGAAATGTTTTTGTAACCTTGTCCAGATCTGTGCCTTGCCACAATTCTGTCTCTGAGCTCATGATTCTCATTTGCTCTGACATGCACTGTGAGCTGTAAGGTCTTATATAGACAGGTGTGTGGCTTTCCTAATCAAGTCCAATCAGTATAATCAAACACAGCTGGACTCAAATGAAGGTGTAGAACCATCTCAAGGATGATCAGAAGAAATGGACAGCACCTGAGTTATATATATGAGTGTCACAGCAAAGGGTCTGAATACTTAGGACCATGTGATATTTCAGTTTTTCTTTTTTAATAAATCTGCAAAAATGTCAACAATTCTGTGTTTTTCTGTCAATATGGGGGCTGTGTGTACAATATGAGGTGCTGTGTGTACAATATGGGGGGCTGTGTGTACAATATGGGGTGCTGTGTGTACAATATGGGGTGCTGTGTGTACAATATGGGGGGCTGTGTGTACAATATGGGGTGCTGTGTGTACAATATGGGGTGCTGTGTGTATAATATGGAGTGCTGTGTGTACAATATGGGGTGCTGTGTGTACAATATGGGGGGCTGTGTGTACAATATGGGGTGCTGTGTGTACAATATGGGGGGTGCTGTGTGTACAATATGGGGGGCTGTGTGTACAATATGGGGTGCTGTGTGTACAATATGGGGGGTGCTGTGTGTACAATATGGGGTGCTGTGTGTACAATATGGGGTGCTGTGTGTACTATATGGGGTGCTGTGTGTACTATATGGGGTGCTGTGTGTACAATATGGGGGGCTGTGTGTACAATATGGGGTGCTGTGTGTACAATATGGGGGCTGTGTGTACAATATGGGGTGCTGTGTGTACAATATGGGGTGCTGTGTGTACAATATGAGGTGCTGTGTGTACAATATAGGGTGCTGTGTGTACATTAATGAGGAAAAAAATGAACTCAAATGATTTTAGCAAATGGCTGCAATATAACAAAGAGTGAAAAATTTAAGGGGGTCTGAATACTTTCCATCCCCACTGTATATGCAGGTACAAATGTAAATATACAGTACATGTCTGGGACACCATTACACAAAAATGTTGATTGCGATACACAGGGTACGTACAGTGAGGAAAATAATGATTGTCTCCCCTGCAGATTGTGTAAGTTTTGCCCACTTACAAAGAAATGAAGGGTCTATAATTTTTATCATAGGTGTATTTTATATGATGGAGACAGAATATCAACCAAAAATCCAGAAAAAACACACAATACAAATGTTATAAATGGAGTTGCAGTTCAGTGAGTAAAATAATTATTTGATCCTCAAGCAAAACATGACTTAGTAGTTGGTGGAGAAACCCTTGTTGGTGATCACAGAGGTCAGACGTTTCTTGTAGGTGGTGATCAGGTTTGCACACATCTCAGGAGGGATTTTGGTCCTCTCTTCTTTACAGATCTTCTCTAAATCCTTAAGATTTCTTGTCTGTCTCTTGTTTTGGGTCAGTGATGATTTGGGGGGCCATGTCATCTGCTGGTGTTGGCCCATTGTGTTTTATCAAGTCCAAAGTCAGTGCAGCCCTCTACCAGGAAATTCTGGAGCTCATCATGCTTCCCTCTGCTGACCAGCTTTATGGAGATGCCGATTTCATTTTCCAGCAGGACTCGGCACCTCCCACACTGCCAAAACTACCAATACCTGGTCACATGATCATGATATCTGTGTGCTTGATTGGCCAGCAAACTCGCCTGACCTAAACCCCATAGAGAATCTGTGGGGTATTGTCAAGAGGAAGATGAGAGAGAAACCAGACCCAACAATGCAGAGGAGCTGAAGGCCACTATAAAAGTAACCTGACCTTCCATAACACCTCAGCAGTGCCACAGGCTGATCACCTCCATGCCATGCCGCATGCCGTAATTCATGCAAAAGGAGCCCCAACCAATTATTGAGTGCATATTATATACTGTACAATGCCTTAGTATTCATACCCCTTGAAATTTTCCACATTTTGTCATGTTACAACCAAAAACATAAATGTATTTTATTGGGATTTTATGTGATAGACCAACACAAAGTGTCACATAATTGTGAAGTGGAAGGAAAATGATAAATGATACAAATAAATCTGTGAAAAGTGTGTGTGTGTGTGTGTGTGTGGGGGGGGGGGGGGGGGGGGCATTTGTATTCAGCCCCCTATCATCTTATACCCCTAACTAAAATCTAGGTGAACCAATTGCCTTCAGAAGTCACCTAATTAGTAAATAGAGTCCACCTGTGTGTAATGTAATCTCAGTATAAATACAGCTGTTCTGTGTTGCCCTCAGAGGTTTGTTAGAGAACCTTAGTGAACAAACAGCATCATGAAGGCCAAGGAACACACCGGACAGGTCAGGGATAAAGTTGTGGAGAAGTATAAAGCAGGTTTAGGTTATAAAAAAATCTCCCAAGCTTTGAACATCTCACAGAGCTCTGTTCAATCCATCATCGGAAAATGGAAAGAGTATGGCACAACTGCAAACCTGCCAAGACACGGCCGTCCACCTAAACTGACCGACCGGGCAAGGAGAACATTCATCAGAGAAGAGCCAAGAGGTCCATGGTAACTCTGGAGGAGCTGCAGAGATCCACAGCTCAGGTGGGAGAATCTGTCCACAGGACAACTATTAGTCGTGTTCTCCACAAATCTGACCTTTACGGAAGAGTGACAAGAAGAAAGACATTGGTGAAAGAAAGTCATAAGAAGTCCTGTTTGTAGTTTGTGAGAAGCCATGTGGAGGACACAGCAAACATGTGGAAGAAGGTGCTCTGGTCAGATGAGACTAAAATTTTACTTTTTGGCTTAAAAGTATAAAACGCTATGTGTGGGGAAAACTAACACTGCACATCACCCTGAACACACCATCCCCACCGTGAAACATGGTGGTGGCAGCATCATGTGGTGGGGATGGTTTTCTTCAGCAGGGACAGGGAAGCTGGTCAGAGTTGATGGGAAGATGGATGGAGACAAATACAGGACAATCTTAGAAGAAAACCTGTTAGAGTCTACAAAAGACTTGAGACTGGGGAGGAGGTTCTCCTTCCAGCAGGACAACGACCCGAAACATCCAGCCAGAGCTACAATGGAATGGTTCAGATCAAAGCATATTCATGTGTTAGAATGGCCCAGTCACAGTCCAGTCGCAGTGGACGGTGTCAGTAGAGCAGTGGATGGTATCAGTAGAGCAGTGGACGGTGTCAGTAGAGCAGAGGACGGTGTCAGTAGGGCAGTGGATGGTGTCAGTAGAGCAGTGGACGGTGTCAGTAGGGCAGTGGACGGTGTCAGTAGGGCAGTGGACGGTGTCAGTAGAGCAGTGGACGGTGTCAGTAGAGCAGAGGACGGTGTCAGTAGAGCAGTGGACGGTGTCAGTAGGGCAGAGGACGGTGTCAGTAGAGCAGTGGACGGTGTCAGTAGGGCAGTGGATGGTGTCAGTAGAGCAGAGGACGGTGTCAGTAGAGCAGTGGACGGTGTCAGTAGAGCAGAGGACGGTGTCAGTAGAGCAGTGGACGGTGTCAGTAGGGCAGAGGACGGTGTCAGTAGAGCAGTGGACGGTGTCAGTAGGGCAGTGGATGGTGTCAGTAGAGCAGAGGACGGTGTCAGTAGAGCAGTGGACGGTGTCAGTAGAGCAGAGGACGGTGTCAGTAGAGCAGTGGACGGTGTCAGTAGGGCAGAGGACGGTGTCAGTAGAGCAGTGGACGGTGTCAGTAGGGCAGTGGATGGTGTCAGTAGAGCAGAGGACGGTGTCAGTAGAGCAGTGGACGGTGTCAGTAGGGCAGTGGATGGTGTCAGTAGAGCAGAGGACGGTGTTAGTAGGGCAGTGGATGGTGTCAGTAGGGCAGTGGATGGTGTCAGTAGAGCAGTGGATGGTGTCAGTAGAGCAGAGGACGGTGTCAGTAGAGCAGTGGACGGTGTCAGTAGGGCAGAGGACGGTGTCAGTAGAGCAGTGGACGGTGTCAGTAGGGCAGTGGATGGTGTCAGTAGAGCAGAGGACGGTGTCAGTAGAGCAGTGGATGGTGTCAGTAGAGCAGAGGACGGTGTTAGTAGGGCAGTGGATGGTGTCAGTAGAGCAGAGGACGGTGTCAGTAGAGCAGAGGATGGTGTCAGTAGAGCAGTGGACGGTGTCAGTAGGGCAGAGGACGGTGTCAGAAGAGCAGTGGACGGTGTCAGTAGAGCAGAGGACGGTGTCAGTAGGGCAGTGGACGGTGTCAGTAGAGCAGTGGACGGTGTCAGTAGAGCAGCGGATGGTGTCAGTAGAGCAGAGGACGGTGTCAGTAGGGCAGTGGATGGTGTCAGTAGAGCAGTGGACGGTGTCAGTAGAGCAGAGGACGGTGTCAGTAAAGCAGAGGACGGTGTCAGTAGGGCAGTGGACGGTGTCAGTAGAGCAGTGGACGGTGTCAGTAGAGTAGTGGACGGTGTCAGTAGAGCAGTGGACGGTGTCAGTAGAGCAGTGGACGGTGTCAGTAGTTTTGTATTTTTATTGTTTTATTTTTAAATTCATTTTTACAATTTTATTTTTTTGTATTCTTTGCAGTTTTTGTTCTTTTTTAGCAGCACTGCTCGGAGGAAATATTAGGGGTCTAAAAAGACCCCTGTTGTCTCTTTTGAGAGATACAGTCCTCAATCGCTATCTCTGCAGCCTCAGCTGCACAGAATAAATAATTAGGAAGAGCTCTGTACAGAGGCTTCCTGTTCATTCACAAACTGAAGCATAGCAAACTCAGTTTACTATGCTTGTGGGAGGGAGAGGAGGAGAAGCCGGCTTTCAGCTGCTGCAGAAGGAAAGGGGGTTGGTCCCAGTACATGTTACCCCCCTCCTGTCCAGGATCCGGGGTTGGCAAGGAAGGGACGTGATCTACCCATCACCTGCTTGTGATCGGCGGGTTGCTGACCACCGGTGTGACATGGATGCTGCACGGACCCCCTGGAGCATGGGTGGGGTTGACATTATGACCCCCCAAGCTGCGGCTATGGTAGAAATGCTAGCCACCAAACCATTGTGCTGCCCAATACAGTGTTTTGTTCAGTTTTGTGACTCGTGTCATTACACTGAGCTGAGAATAACTGTCACTTTTTTTTTCAAAATAACATCCTGGCCTGTTTGCTTTGTGAACTGAGCCTGTTATAATTGCAGTTTTTAACATCACAAAATGTTGATAACTCAATGGGGATGAATACTTATATAAAGAAAGAAAAAGTCATCACTACTCTGGAGAAATGAGAACCTTCTGCTCTTCCCGCCTCCATACAGGCGAGTTCCCTTAATTCTTCCATTTCCTATTGATTTGCTCTTAAATTATGAAATGAATCATTCATCCCCCTTGGCATATGTTGGAGCGCTTTGTACAATTTTCCATATTCTGTTCGCGGATTAGGGTAAAACGGAAATCATTTGCTAAGTTAATGCCTCTCGGGAACTTTTTTTATTTAGCAAAAATATCTCATCTAAATGCAGTCACACTGATTAGAATAGGAAGTGATTGATCTTATGTGTGCGTCCCTGTTTACTGCATGCTTGCTGAGAAAGGCAGCTAAACTGGTTTATACCAGGAGCAATGGAGAGGCATGACCTGACCTAACCCAACTCTTATGCCACTCACATCAGTCTCTGCACCAGAGGAGCTTCTCCACTAGGTGGCGCTGTTCTGTGCTGTTGACTCACTCTCTTGTGATCTCAGCTGAGAGAAGCAGCAAAGCCTGGGGCCTCTCATGCAGGCTTTTCCCAGACAAGCATGGACCAAATTGGGGAAGATGAAGGTGGAGGCTCTCCAGAGGCACTGAGGCCTACTCCATGTGCTCAAGCTGCAATGGATTCTGGGCCTGTTCCTATGCAAAAGGAGTCCTTACCAGTACTCCAGGATAGGGATGAGCTCCGGCGTGTTCGCATGGCGCACGTGCCGAGCCCGCCAGGAAGTCGGCACGGGGCAGCGCTAATCACAAGCAGTGAGACATTTCCCGATGTGCGGCTGCAGAGATCGGGAAATGTCTCCCTGCCTGTGATTAGCGCTGCGCCGTGCCGACTTCCTGGCGGGCTCGGCACGTGCGCCATGCGAACACGCCGGAGCTCATCCTTACTCCAGGATAAAGTGGTGAACAGACTTTGCCGCATTGCTAAAGAGGAACAGAAACTTTCTGTCATGAAAGAAGATCTCAGGAAAAAGAAACAGTAAGAGGGAAGTCTCCAATCTGAAGTCTCTGGAGGAGGCATTAAAAAAGCAGGAGAAGTTGGTTGCTTCTCTGAAGGAGAGCAGCGGTGTGTTAAGAGAAAAGTGTGAGAATGAGGAGAGATTCCAACAGATGAAGGAGAGTGCCTGTGCCAGTACCAGCCAGAGGGTGGATACCACAGCAATGGCGACAGTATGGATGGGGGGGGGGGGAGGAAGTGGCTTCACATGGTGGCCCCAGTACTACCACTGTCCCAGGATCTGTTGCACCTGAGTCAGTATCTGCCCCCTTCCCTCCCCAGCGGCCTGGGTCATCTCAGGAGGAGGTTGAGGAAAATGGCGGATTGCTGCAGACCATTACAGAAATAGAATCTCCCTTGAGTGGCACCAACTCGTCAGATGAAGATCATGGGAATGCAGGAAGAGATGGCATGTATCCAGACAGAGAAGTTTCTGCTGGCTGTGAGGAGTCCCACATGGAGAGCAGGAATGTTGCATGAACATTGAATCTGCAAATCAGGAATGCCGCATGAACATTGAAACTGCAGAGCAGGAGAGCTGTATCAGTGGCGTTGTTAGGTGGGTGCGGGCCGCACCGGGTGACACCCGCCAGAGGGATGACACCCGTAGGTAGCGGCACACACCGCTACACTGCCCGCTGCGGCTTGTGCTGTGTCCCTCAGCACAGCGGACTGAAGCCGCCTCCCCCTCCTCTCTGTTTACTTCACACAGGAGGAGGAGGAGCCCAAGGGACACACACGGCTGTGTGCATCTGTCCGTGCTGTTCTGAGGTCTGTAAACTTTATGCATACAGTATGTGGGTGGACATGTGCAGGGGGATTCTATACTAATGGGGGGCTCTGCACTGGGGGGGATTCTATACTAATGGGGGGCTCTGCACTGGGGGGATTCTATACTAATGGGGGGCTCTGCACTGAGGGGGATTCTATACTAATTGGGGGCGCTGCACTGAGGGGGATTCTATACTAATGGGGGGCGCTGCACTGAGGGGGATTCTATACTAATGGAGGGCTCTGCACTGAGGGGGATTCTATACTAATGGGGGGCGCTGCACTGAGGGGGATTCTATACTAATGGGGGCTCTGCACTGAGGGGGATTCTATACTAATGGAGGGCTCTGCACTGAGGGGGATTCTATACTAATGGGGGGCGCTGCACTGAGGGGGATTCTATACTAATGGGGGCTCTGCACTGGGGGGATTCTATACTAATGGGGGGCTCTGCACTGAGGGGGATTCTATACTAATGGGGGCTCTGCACTGAGGGGGATTCTATACTAATGGGGGGCTCTGCACTGAGGGGGATTCTATACTAATGGGGGGCTCTGCACTGAGGGGGATTCTATACTAATGGGGGCTCTGCACTGAGGGGGATTCTATACTAATGGGGGGCTCTGCACTGAGGGGGATTCTATACTAATGGGGGGCTCTGCACTGAGGGGGATTCTATACTAATGGGGGGCTCTGCACTGAGGGGGATTCTATACTAATGGGGGGCTCTGCACTGAGGGGGATTCTATACTAATGGGGGGCTCTGCACTGAGGGGGATTCTATACTAATGGGGGGCTCTGCACTGAGGGGGATTCTATACTAATGGGGGGCTCTGCACTGAGGGGAATTCTATACTAATGGGGGGCTCTGCACTGAGGGGGATGTCTATACTAATGTGGGGCTCTGCACTGAGGGGGATGTCTATACTAATGGGGGGCTCTGCACTGAGGGGGATGTCTATACTAATGGGGGGCTCTGCACTGAGGGGGATGTCTATACTAATGGGGGGTCTGCACTGAGGGGGGATTCTATACTAATGGGGGGCTCTGCACAGAGGGGGGATTTTATACTGATGGGGGAGTCTGCACTGACGGGGGATTCTATACTGATGGGGGTCAGCACTGGGGGGGGGGGGTGTATGTACTGATGGGGCGGTCTGCACTGAGGTGGGAGGTTGATACTGATAGAGGGGGGTCTGCAGACTCTGTACTGAGGGAGGGTTTCTGTACTGATGGGAGGTCTGTACTGAGGGAGGGGGTCAGTACTTAGTGGGGGGTCTATACTGAGGAAAGGGGGTCTGCACTGAGCGGGGGTCTGTACTGATGGAGGGGGTCTGTACTGAGGGAGGGGAGTCTGTACTTAGTGGGGGGGTCTATATTGATGGAAGGGGGTCTGTACTGAGGGAGGGGGGCTATATTGATGGAGTGGGGTCTGTAGTTAGTGGAGGGGGGTCTGTACTGAGGTAGTTGGTGGAGGGGGGTGACACCAATTTTTTTGGCACCGGGTGACACCAACCCTAGTGACGCCACTGAGCTGTATGCATGCTGAAACAGCTGGTGTTTTTTCTAAACAGAAGACTTTACTTGATGACGGGACTGCTGGTATCTGTTGTACTTCTGGGACTATGGTGAGCGGGACTGTTGTGCTGGAGGGGAGGAGGGAGGATCAAGTGGTGGGTAATTTACCAAACCAGATTTCAGAGGTTCCTATGCAGCCAGTTAATGTGTCATCTGTCCCAGTTATGATCTATGCTAAGGCTGTGTCGGGACAAAGTCATGTTGCTGGTGGTGGAAGGGAGCCAGTTGTGCGACTTTCACCTACCGCACCTTCCTCCATTAAACGCAGGAATGTGGTACAGCTCAGGTGGGAGGGAGGAGGTATTCCACCTATCAGGAAGGTGGGTTGTGGATAGGATCCTAGCCTTGGGATTTAAGGCGGAGGATATTTATGCTCTTATCAGTCCGGCTGGTTCCTATGAATATGATTTGTCATTTGTGAGTCCAGAGTCGCTGAATCTGTTTTGGGAGTAGTTTGAGCATGTATATAGGGGCCAGCCAGACTGGAAGGGGCTTGTCCCCAAAATTCTCTCACGTCAGCCCTTGATTAAGGATGTGACTATTCTGACTAGGAATGAGTCTATACCCCCCCGAGGATTTATGGGTCTGGTTGAGGAGGTTTGGTGAAACGTTGTGTCCTCTAAAAAAGATTACACAATAAGCCAGAGCTAGTGGAGGAATTCTTCCGTCCGGATAGAGAAGAGTCTGGGTTGGTCGAAGTTGTACCAGGGGATCCTAGTGTCTCTGTCTTGTCAGAATCTGTGTCTGTGAGGTCCTCTGTGGTGTCAGTGTCCCCCCCAGTCTGTGGTTCCCCAGTCAGTGTCAGAAAGTGTGGTTGTCAAGTCTGTGTCTGCACCTATTGTTTCTCCTAGTGTAGTGAAGGCAGCAGAGGGTGCTGGACCAGTGTGTATGGTGGTGCCAACCCCTCCTTCTCGGCGTGGCAGAAGTGTGGGTGGAGTGAGGGATGGATTGGATGATGGTGGAGGAGGAGGTGGGAAGGGAATGAGGGTGGCTGTTGCAGAATGCAAGGTGAATGATGTGGGGGGAGGGGTGAAGGATGTGGGGGATGTTTCTTGGCCTGGATTGTGTTTAAGTTGAGGTTCGGGGTTTGTAGTCTCTTTTTTGTTGTCATTTAAATATGTTCCTTTCTATGTTATCTTGTCAGGAAACGGTTTTCTTTACTTGCTAATGTATTATGTTTGTTTTTGTTTAGTTGTTGTTTATTTTTGTGTAAATATGTTTTCATTAATAAGCTGTATGTTTGTATGATTTTTTTAATAAAAAAAAAAAAAAAAAATTACACTCTAATGTCCCCTCGCCCCCACAGTCACACACTATTATTATTATTATACATTTATATAGCTCTGACGTATATCGCCGTGCTGTACAGAGATCACTGAGCCAGTCACATCAGTCTCTGTACAGAGGAGCTTACACTCTATATGAATTGGAGATTTTCCGCAGTACAAAGAATATTCCCATAAAAAGGCATATTTCGGCACTACCAGGAATAACATTTGAGATCCATTTGTGATGCACCTGGCATTAGTTTACGATGTACTTCATCAGCAGTCGTTACCTATGAATAAAGTTGATTTTTACAGCTCCAAGTGGTAGCGGCTCTCAGACACACATCAGACACATATTGTAAATGCTCTGCACGTGCGGTGTACTTAAAGTGAGTCTCCACTGACTGCAATACAAGAAAGAAAGCAGCTGGAACATGACTTTTAGGACAGGTTACATCTAGATTCAATTTTTTTTTTTTTAAAGATACAAAATGTTGGAGTAGCTCTGCACCGCCTGGGGAGTCAGTGACCGGAGGTGCAGGATGAACGTTTATACTTTGAACAGTCGATTTTCATCCTCTGACCACAACATTACTGCTGTGTCCTGAAGTGACATAGACAGGGCCGCTGATAAGCCAGTACAGCCGACCCTGTTGTACCGGGCTTGGCGTCCTCAGCTCAGCAGGGGGGCCCGGGCAGCCTCACAGATGATCGGTGCAGCGGTGGGGGTGGAGTTACAAGCATCAATCTCCCTGTGCGGCTTTCAATGAAGCAACTGACAGCCCCATGCAGCATTGAATGCCGCACAGGGAGATCGATGCTTGTAACTCCACCCCCACCGCTGCACCGATCATCCCCCACTGCTCATCAAATGTCCCTTAATCTCTGGGCGCCCGTGCCCTCCTCCAGCTTCCCAGGCCCTCCGTGCCCTCCTACTTCTTCCCGTGCCCTCCTCCGGCTTCCCAGGTCCTCCCCCGCTTGAAGTTCCTGTGCCGGTGTCCCCACTTGAAGTTCCTGTGCCGGTGTCCCCACTTGAAGTTCCTGTGCCAGTGTCCCCGCTTGAAGTTCCTGTGCCGGTGTCCCCGCTTGAAGTTACTGTGCCGGTGTCCCCGCTTGAAGTTACTGTGCCGGTGTCCCCGCTTGAAGTTCCTGTGCCGGTGTCCCCGCTTGAAGTTCCTGTGCCGGTGTCCCCGCTTGAAGCTCCTGTGCCGGTGTCCCCATTTGAAGTTCCTGTGCCGGTTCCCCCACTTGAAGTTCCTGTGCCGGTGTCCCCACTTGAAGTTCCTGTGCCGGTATCCCCGCTTGAAGTTCCTGTGCCAGTGTCCCCGCTTGAAGCTCCTGTTCCGGTGTCCCCGCTTGAAGTTCCTGTGCCGGTGTCCCCGCTTGAAGTTCCTGTGCCGGTGTCCCCGCTTGAAGTTCCTGTGCCGGTGTCCCCGCTTGAAGTTCCTGTGCCGTTGTCCCCGCTTGAAGTTCCTGTGCCAGTGTCCCCGCTTAAAGTTCCTGTGCCTGTGTCTCCGCTACCTCCTAACTGTAAGTATGCCTCGAATGGCACCATAGTCCGTAAGCAGGACCTGAAGATTTTTGAAAGAGCCTTGCGAGCGACGAAAGTCTCCCCAGCTGGAACTTCTAAAACAAAGAAAGCCCAAAAGAAATAAGGCTTTTCTATGCTCTGAGGGCATTCCTAAGGGGAGGGAACTGTCATGGTCCCTACTGTGCCCTGCAGACGGTAAGGCGTGGTCACGCCCCAAGTGGCTCAAGGAGATATTGAACTCATGACTACCTGTTTAGTGCTCCTGTTACTTTGCCTCTGAGCCACTCCTCAGTTCTTTATTCTGCCTGCTTTCCAGCCAAGCCTAGTTCTGTAGGAAGTACTGAGGGCTTTTCTTTGGATCTTTCCTTGCAATCAGTACCCGTCACTCCTGCATCAGCTGAGGCAGGTTACCTAATCAGCTGGGTATAAAACACTGCCTCACTCTGAGGGCGTTGTCAGTTCATTGTCCCCTGTTTTGTCTAAGGTTCCGGTATCCCTGTGTTCCGGTATCCCTGTGTTCCGGTATCCCTGTGTTCCGGTATCCCTGTGTTCCGGTATCCCTGTGTTCCGGTATCCCTGTGTTCCGGTATCCCTGTGTTCCAGTATCCCTGTGTTCTAGTTACAGCGTTCCAAGACTGACTCCAGCTTCTGACTCTGGCTCTGCTTATCATTTATTCTGACTTCTGGAATCCCTGACTATGGCTTTACTTCGACTATCCTTTGGCAAACTCCTGTCAAGCCCCCGTGCACAGATTCACAGCCCAGGTAGCTTATCTCTTTGTTACCGTGGGCTGTGTGTATTTGCAAGGGTGAGCTTACATCTCCCCATGGACTCCAACCTAGGTAAGCCCTTACACCTGGTGATTTATTATTGTTAAGTTTCCCAAGTCTATTTCTAATTCTGTTTTCTGTTAACCATGGAGGTGCTTCCTGTGTTGTGTCATGAGGATAAACACTGCAGTTTTGGTTACTGAAGCCCCCCGATTCCCTTGTGAAGACTGAGGAGAAGAATAAATTCAATACCTTCACCATCTCCCCATCCTTTGTAACCAGATGTCCTTCCTCGTTCTTTATGGGGTCAATATGGTCTGTCCTCCCTTTTTTACTGTTTACATACTTAAAGAATTTCTTGGGATTTTTTTTGCTCTCCTCCACTATGTGTCTTTCATGTTCTATCTTAGCCGTCCTAATTGCACCCTTACATTTCTTGTTGCATTCTTTATAAAGTCTGAATGCTGATGATGATCCCTCAACCTTGTATTTTTTGAAGGCCTTCTCCTTTGCTTTTATATGCATTTTTACAATAGCATTAAGCCATCCTGGACTTTTGTTCGCTCTTTTAAATTTATTAGCAATGGAATGCATTGGCTAATGCCCTTATTTAATATGATCTTAAAGCGAACCCATCTCTCCTCCTTGTTCTTTGTTCCTAATATTTTATTCCAATTTATGCCTTCTAGCAAGGTTTGTAGTTTAGGGAAGTTTGTTTTTTTGAAATTCAGTGTCTTTGTATTCCCTTTATGTTTCCTATTTGTGTGATTTATACTGAAGCCAATTGACCTGTGATCGCTGTTACCTAAATTGCCCCGTATTTCCACATCCGTGATCAGGTCTGTATTGTTGGTAATCAGTAGATCGAGTAATGCTATATTTCTAGTTGGTGCGTCTACCATCTGACCCATGAAATTGTCCTGCAAGACATTTAGGAACTGGCGAGCCTTAGATGAATGCGCGGTTCCCTCCACCCAGTCTATGTCTGGATAATTAAAATCCCCCATATGTCTACTGCCAACCTCCTCCCTCCAAAAGACAATTGTGAAAAAAATACATGCATTTGTAAAAAATGTATGAATAAAAAACGACTTACACCTGTCCACTGCTCTACTGACCCCATCCATTTTTTCAAGTCGGGGGGGGCCAGGGGTGGGGCTGAGGATGGGGCCAAAGGGGGCCCCATCAGGTAGGCTGTACAGGGCACCATGATTTCTATCAGCAGCCCTGGACGTAGAAGCCGGAGGATTGAACCTCTGGATGTGGCAGGATAATCAAAGCGTTATGTGTGGGGATGGAGTGTGAATCAATTATTACCCTGAGGAGGTGCCACCCCCTAAAAAGTAGATATGAGAATACAGAATTGTTTGGGACTTCCCATGTACCTCCTTGGATTTAATAACCACTTGTGTGATATTGCATCCTAGTTGGTGATAAATAGCCTGGGTGGCCTATGGGGAATATCTCCAAACCCTCAATGAGAAATTCCGATACCGGACAAAACCACAAGGGAGCGAGGTGGGGGGGGAAGGGGAGAGGGAAAGCAAATAGAGGTGTGGGGGAGGGGAAAGGGGAAAAAAAGGTCAAGGAAGGGAGTCTCCTATAGGATAGGGGAGGAGGGAGGGCATGTGGAATGGGTAACAGGTATGGTTGGGGATAGATGAGAGAAATAGGAGACATCAGAAACGACCAGGTATAATTAGATGACAGATGAGGAAGGAAAAAACAGGAGGAACTAAAAGGGAAGGAAAGGGAAGAGAGAGAGTGGAATAGAAAAGAAAAGGAATGAAGGGGGGTGAGGAAGGAGGGGGAAAGGAAAAGAGGGGCTAAGGAAGGACACAGACAAAGAAGAAGAAAGTGGAGGGAAGAAAAGGAATCCGAGAAAAGGGGGTGGGAAATGAGGGGAAAGGGAATGGATGGAGGGGGGGGGGGACAAGGAAAGTATTGGGACACCTGCCTTTACACGCACATGAATTTTAATGGCATCCCAGTCTTAGTCCGGAGGGTTCAATATTGAGTTGGCCCACCCTTTGCAGCTATAACAGCTTCAACTCTTCTGGGAAGGCCGTCCACAAGGTTTAGGAGGGTGTCTATGGGAATGTTTGACCATTCTTCCAGAAGCGCATTTGTGAGGTCAGGCACTGATGTGAACTCCCGCTATATCACATGCACGGACCGTCGTACATCTATGGCGATTTGCGGTGTCCAGCCACCTTGCCAGAGAATAACTGTGGCGGGTGGTCGGGAAGCGGTTAAGGGGGAGGAGTACTCCCTGAGGCCGTCCCCAACGCCCAGGCATAAGACCTGTAATGACCTAGATGGGGAAAAAAAAAGCAGATTTTAACGTGTTTGCAAAAGATTTTAAAAATTGCCTCGGCAGGTAGATGGTTAATCCCTATGACTAAGCTCCGGGGGGGCGGAGTGAAATGCATTGGGGGTGTTGCCTGGTGAGAGCCCAGGCTCAGGTTGTCTCCCTCATACCACCATAGAACTCCATGGATGTGCAGCACCAGGGATCTTTCCTCTCTTCCAGTAGGTAGATGGTTCATCCCCATGACTAAGCCCTGGGAGGGGCGGAGTGAAACATGTTGGGGGTGTGGCCTGGCGAGAGCCCAGGCTGAGGGTGTCTCCCTCATAGCACCATATGACTCCATGGATGTGCGGTACCAGGGATCTTTCCTCTCTCCCAGTAGGTAGATGATTCATCCCCATGACTAAGCCCTGGGGGGGCGGAGTGAAACATGTTGGAGGTGTGGCCTGGCGAGAGCCAAGGCTGAGGTTGTCTCTCATACCACCATAGGACTCCATGGATGTGCGGCCTCTCTTCCTTCCAGTAGATCGTTGGTTAATCCCCATGACTAAGCTCTGGAGGGTGGAGTAAAACACATTGGGGGGTGTGGCCTGGCAGGAGCCCAGGCTGAGGTTGTTTCTCTCATACCACCATAGGACTCCATAGATGTGCGGCCTCTCTTCCTTCCAGTAGGTAGTAGGTAGATCCATGATTAAGCTCCGGGGGGGCAAGTGAAACATGTTGGGGGTGTGGCCTGGCAGGAGCCCAGGCTTAGGTTGTCTCCCTTATACCACCATATGACTCCATGGATGTGCGGCACCAGGGATCTTTCCTCTCTTCCTTCCAGTAGGTAGATGGTTAATCCGCATGACTAAGCTCCGGGGGGGCCGAGTGAAACATGTTGGGGGTGTGGCCTGGCGGGAGCCCAGGCTGAGGATGTCTCCCTCATACCACCATAGGACTCCATGGATGTGCGGCACCACAGATCTTTCCTCTCTTTCTTCCAGTAGGTAGATGGTTCATCCCCACGACTAAGCTCCGGGGGGGGGGGTGAGTGAAACATGTTGGGGGTGTGGCCTGGAGGGAGCCCAGGCTGAGCTTGTCTCTCTTATACTACCATAGGACTCCATGGATGTGTGGCACCAGGGATCTTTCCTCTCTTCCTTCCAGTAGGTAGATGGTTAATGTTGTTTCCAAGGCTTTTTAAGGCTTTGAGTCGCTCCTGAGTGTCTCTTGTTTATGCTCTAAAAAATGTCAAACAAATGTCAAAATTGTTTGGAGAGTATTTTTACTTTGATGTGATGTTTTTCGGTAAATCAAAAAAAATCTGTAAAATATACTGAAAAGTAATAGAAAAAAAATGTAACTAAAAAAGAAAGTTCTACAGGACAATTTCAAAACCACAAATTTTGCAGCGAGCTCAGGTTCAGGGAAATTTCTCCTTCATACCTACTCGTTACTTTGTGGGTGTTCATCCTCGGCGGCGGTGCTGGGCAGAGAGCGCGCTTTTCTTCTACCAATATGCTCAAACTGGCCGAAAAGCAATACGATTATCCCGCCATCTCTTCTGCCATTCAGTAGAGATACTCGTTACACGTTCCTGAGAGCCGCTATAAAGAGAATTTACAAATTGAATAAAATTAAGAAACAGCAAATGTACAAATCTGAAACTCCCATAAAAAATGACTTTCACATTATCTGTCCGATAACTCACCGCCGGGACACGACTGAACACATTTTCTTTATCTATTGGCCAGAAATAAAAAATAAAATAAAAATCTTTTTTATACTTGAACATTTTTATGTTGTGGTAAAAATATGAAATATTGCATTGGATTATTATGTAATCTTGTGGCCAGTGCTACATTATTTTTTGCATAAAGATGTGTATGTATGCCACGCAACGTGAGTGGCTGATCACCGGCTCCACTGAGAAGTCCCTGGGTGCCGGCCCCGCCTCCACTGATAAGTCCCTTACGTGCCGGCCCCGCTTCCACTGAGAAGTTCCCGGGTGCTGGCCCCGCTTCCACTGAGAAGTCCCCGGGTGCTGGCCTTGCCTCCTCTGAGAAGTCCCCGGGTGCTGACCCGGCCTCCTCTGAGAAGTCCCTGGGTTCCGGCCCCGCCTCCTCTGAGAAGTCCCCGGGTTCCAGCCCCGCCTCCTCTGAGAAGTCCTCGGGTGCCGGCCCCGCCTCCTCTGAGAAGTCCCCGGGTGCTGGCCCCGGCTCCATTGAGAAGTCCCAGAGTTCCGGCCCCGGCTCCTCTGAGAAGTCCCCGAGTTCCGGCCCCGGCTCCTCTGAGAAGTCCCCGAGTTCCGGCCCCGGCTCCTCTGAGAAGTCCCCGGGTGCCGGCCCCGGCTCCTCTGAGAAGTCCCCGGGTGCCGACCCGGCTCCTCTGAGAAGTCCCCGGGTGCCGGCCCCGGCTCCTCTGAGAAGTCCCCGGGTGCTGGCCCGGTCTCCTCTGAGAAGTCCCCGGGTGCCGCCCCCGGCTCCTCTGAGAAGTCCCCGGGTGCTGGCCCCGGCTCCTCTGAGAAGTCCCGGGCTCCTCTGAGAAGTCCCCGGGTGCCGGCCCCGGCTATCTGAGAAGTCCCGGGCTCCTCTGAGAAGTCCCCGGGTGCCGGCCCCGGCTCCTCTGAGAAGTCCCCGGGTGCCGGCCCCAGCTCCTCTGAGAAGTCCCCGGGTGCCGGCCCCAGCTCCTCTGAGAAGTCCCCGGGTGCCGGCCCCGGCTCCTCTGAGAAGTCCCCGGGTGCCGGCCCCGGCTTGCTCCACTCCGGTGAGAATAGAAAATGAACTGCACTTCAGGCTGCAGCAACTTTTTTTTGTTTACTTAACAGCAGCAGAGGTCACTCCGGACATGTTTGGTGCTAAAAAGTACATTTTCAAAGAGTGACTCGTGTCATAGCCGAGTGTCACTTCTATTACCCAGGTAAAGACACACACTCCAAAAAATCTGTATTAAAGTACACAGGATTTGTGTAGTATACCCGATCCTTCTTCTCCCCGCCTCTCTCCTTTTTGTACTTCCAGGCAATTCCCAACAATTGTGTAAAAACAGCAGCTGACACAGTGTTTATAAACATTGTCTGGACGGGAGATAGAGAGATACAAAGTAACATTGTTTATAAACATTGATCAGAGAGGAGATAGAGAGATACAAAGTAACATTGTTTATAAACATTGATCAGACAGGCGATACAGAGATGCAAAGCAACATTGTTTATTAACATTGATTAGACAGGAGATAGAGAAATACAAAGTAACATTGTTTGAAACCACTGTTCAGAAGAGAGATAGAGAGATCAAAATCAACATTGTTTATAAACATTGATCAGATGGAAGATAGAGAGATACAAATTAACATTGTTTATAAACATTGTTCAGAGAGGAGAATATAGTAAGCGGAGTCAGGTAGTCAGGCTGAGGTCACAATAAAAGTAAATAATGAGGCAGGAGCCAGTCACAAGGCACGTCCAGTCATACACAGGAAACTAGAACAGCAGATCAGGTTGCAGGTTAAAAGGAACTTGTTGAAGACCACTCAGAAATCTAAGCATGCACACGTGTACACACAGCAAGGTGCAAGCTGGTGCACATCTAGAAATTACGTTATGCATACCATCACACGCATGTGCCTGCTCCGGCCTTCTGTACTGGAGCAAACCCTTCTAATAATAGTAGAATCAGTGCACAAAAAGTTGAATTTTGGTCTCCTCTGACCAGATCACCTTCTTCCACATGTTTGCTGTGTCCTCCACATGGCTTCTCACAAACTACAAACAGGACTTCTTATGACTTTCTTTCACCAATGTCTTTCTTCTTGTCACTCTTCCATAAAGGGCAGATTTGTGGAGAACACGACTAATAGTTGTCCTGTGGACAGATTCTCCCACCTGAGCTGTGGATCTCTGCAGCTCCTCCAGAGTTACCATGGACCTCTTGGCTCTTCTCTGATGAATGCTCTCCTTGCCCGGCCGGTCAGTTTAGGTGGACGGCCATGTCTTGGTAGGTTTGCAGTTGTGCCATACTCTTTCCATTCTCCGATGATGGATTGAACAGAGCTCTGTGAGATGTTCAAAGCTTGGGAGATTTTTTTATAACCTAACCCTGCTTTATACTTCTCCACAACTTTATCCCTGACCTGTCTGGTGTGCTCCTTGGCCTTCATGATGCTGTTTGTTCATTAAGGTTCTCTAACAAACCTCTGAGGGCTTCATGGAGCAGTTGTATTTATACTGAGATTAAATAACACACAGGTGAACTTTTTTCTAATTAGGTGACTTCTGAAGGAAATTGGTTCCTCTAGATTTTAGTTAGGGGTATCAGAGTAAAGGGGGCTGAATACAAATGCCCCCCCCCCCCCACACACACTTTTTACATATTTATTTGTATCATTTATCATTTTCCTTCCACTTCACAATTATGTGACACTTTGTGTTGGTCTATCACATAAAATCCCAATAAAAAACATTTATGTTTTTGGTTATAACATGACAAAATGTGGAACATTTCAAGGGGTATGAATACTTTTTCAAGGCACTGTAATTACCTTTGCTATGTACTCCGCGCATTTAAAACGCAGCGCCGGCTTCTTTCTCCTTTCCTTCCACAGACGCAGAATTACAGCCACTAAATGCCGGTTTTTATGCCTCGCCACCAATCTTCTCAAGGTTAGCTCGCTGGCATTTAAAACCACAGACCGACGTCTGGAAATGCTATTAAGCCGGATCCTGTGACTGAGGCGCGAACAGCTGATAGCAGTAAAAAAAAAAAAAACATATTTTTTGGAGATATTTAATCAAAAGTGGAGAAATAATTCAATTTAATGTGGCACTTAAACATGAAAGATAATTAATGGGAAGAAATGGTGTTTTGCGGCGCTGAGTCTCGGTGACACGCACCTCTAGGTTGGGGTTCAGGATTGGTGTGAAAAGATTCCAGCGCTGTTCCCCGCACAGGTCAGACCTTCGTGCTGAAATTCTTCCCATGACAGTTTTAGATGAATTGTTTGCAGAGATTCTCTGCCCTGCACTAAAAATATAATGTGCGGGGGTTGGAAGGTTCATAAAGGGCAATTCCCGGCAACGTTATTACTTGGAGTGAATTGTCCCTTTAAGAGCCAGCCTTTTAAAGGGGCAACTTCCTGCTCAGGGATTGGTGGGAGGATCAGAGGTGTGAATTATCTTCTGGATGTCCATAGAAAGCTAACAATACCGAAAGTGTCATTAACCACTTGCTGACCAGCCGCCGGCATAATACTGCGGCAGGTTGGCTCTGTTGCGCGAATCGCCACAGCTGTACGTCGGTTTGTGCAATAGATACAGTGGGCGCACGCACGGCGCCGGAGACGCGTGCATGTGCCCCAACGCTGCGCCGGTGCGCATGTCAGGTGGCCACAACGTCTGCCGGCCACCCACGAGAGGGGAGTGACTGGAGGAGGAGGAGACAGATCGCTGCTCCTGAACACTAGGAACAGACGATCTCTCTCTCTGTTACCCTGTCAGAACGGGGATCTGTTTGTTTACATTGACAGATCCCAGTTCTGTAGAGAGAGATCGCCTGTTCCTAGTGTTCAGGAGCAGCGATCTGTCTCCTCCTCCAGTCAGTCCCCTCCCCCCATAGTTAGAAACACCTCCCAGGGAACACATTTAACCCCTTGATCACCCCCTAGTGTTAACCCCTTACCTTCCAGTGTCATTTATACAGTAATCAATCCCTTTTTTATTGCTCTGATCGCTGTGTAAATGTCAATGGTCCCAAAAAAGTGTCAAAAATTGTCCGATCTGTCTGCTGCAATGTCGCAGTCCCGCTAAAAATCGCTGATCACCGCCATTACTAGTAAAAAAAGAATAATAATAATTTTAAAAATGCCATAAATCTATCCCCTATTTTGTAGACGCTATAATTTTTGCGCAAACCAACCAATATGCGTATTGCAATTTTTTTTTTTTTTTTTTTTACAAAAAATATGTAGAAGAATACCTAAACCGAGGATAGGAAGAAATTTGTTTTTTTTAATATTTTTGGGGGGATATTTAAAAAAAAGTGAAAAATATTGCTTTTTTCTTCAAAATTGTCGCTTTTTTTTTTGTTTATAGCGCAAAAAATAAAAACCGCAGAGGTGATCAAATATCACCAAAAAAAATCTCTATTTGTGGAAAAAAAAAGGACATCAATTTTGTTTGGGTACAACGTCGCACGCGCAATTGTCAAAGTGACGCAGTGGTGTATCGTAAAAAATGGCCTGGTCATTAAGGGAGTAAATTCTTCCGGTCCTCAGGTGGTTAAATAGATCCCTGTCCTGATCTCCCCACCATGTGTGCTCCTCGTAGAGAGCAGAAGTGCCGGAGAAATGCTGAAATCCAACCGCCGTGTCACCCCTTTGGGAACAAAAGTGGACCTGAAATATCACAATATACAGCAACAGGATCATCTTTCAGAAAAGCTCCATCTTCTGCAGGCTGGAGGAAGCATTTCCTCAATCACCCCTTCCCCAGTGATCAGACTGAAACATTGTAGCTTTGTATCAAGTCACAAGGTGAGAGGCTGCAGCATGGAATGTGTCAGGACCCCGGTCTGAACCTACAACCTCTGCTGTGTCTGGTGGTGTCTGTTCCTGCTGATCCATCTGAGATGCTGGACAGCTCCCTGGACAATCCCTCAGATAATCTTGCCTTGTCTCTTGTTTCTCTTGAACTCTTTGGTCCTCCCATGGACCTTCTATTTAAGCCACGCCTCTGCACTTCCTGTTTGCCAGATTATTGTGCTCTCTCCAGCCAATATCTCACTCTTGTCACTCCTGCTGCCGTCCATATCTTCGTTAGCACTCATTACTGACCTTTGGCCTGTTCCTCAACTACGAGAGGAAAGTCAATCTGGCGCTAAATAGGTGTACACTGGGCTGGGTCAAAGTAAGTGAACGGGGCGGACAGCTTGGGTGGAAATTCCACAGGGAGGGTCCTTTGGTTTGTTAATAAATCCAAAACCAGCACACTTGACGCAGCACTTCTGGAAGACTGAAGAGATCCCTAGATAGACAAAGAAACAGAGCTGAGTGCGGAGGCTAAGTGTAGCAGATAACATGACATTTATTGGAAAAAGACAATAACCAGCTCACATTTAGTAAAAGAACTATAGTTCTTATGCCGCGTACACACGACCGGACTTTACGATGGACTTTCCGAATGAACGGACTTACTTACACATGATCAACCAAAGTCCTACGGATTCATACGTGATGACGTACACCGGACTAAAACAAGGAAGCTCATAGCCAGTAGCCAATAGCTGCCCTAGGGTCGGTTTTATCATACAGACGAGCAGACTTTTCGATTGGACTCGAGTCCGTCGGATAGATTGGAAACATGATTCAAATCTAAGTCCGTCAAACTTTTGAGAAAACAAAGTTCGCTGGAGCCCACACACGATCGAATTGTCCGACGAAATCCAGTACGCCAGACCAAGTATGCCGTAAAGTCCGATCGTGTGTACGCGGCATAAGATGGCTTTTGGACATGTGCACTGACAAAAAATTTGTTCGTTTTCGTTTCATTAGTTTTTTGGCTTTTTTCAGAAATCCGAAAATTCGGATTTTCGAATTTCCGAATTTTTTGAAATTTTGAATTTCAAATTTCCGAATTTTTAATTTTCTGAATTTCAAATTTCCGAATTCGGAATTTCCGAATTTTCAAATTTTCAAATTTCCGAATTTTTGAATCCAAAAAGAAATTCCAATACCTATAATTTAATATTGGTTATTATTTCAGATTTTCGGGTTTTTGAATTTTCAGATTTTCATTCTTTTGAATTTTCAGATTTTCATTCTTATTTTTGGATTTTAAAATTTTTGAATTTTCAAAATTATGAAATTTAGAAATTTCAAATTTCCTAATTTCGAATTTTCCTAATTTAAAATTTCTGAATTTTGAATTTCCGAAATTTTTAATTTTAGGAAATTCGAGATTCGGAAATTTGAAATTTCTGAAATTTAGAATTTTCCAATTTCCGAAATTCCAAATTTCCGAAATTCCGAATTTTTGAAAATTCGGAAATTCGAAATTCAGAAATTAAAAATTTCGTAAATTGAAAAATTCGGAAATTTCGGAATTAACAAATTTGACAAAATTCATTAAAAAACTAATTCGGAACTAACCAAATTGCACATGTCTAGTGGCTTTCACGACCGGGAGAGACGCCTGGAGGGCTGTCAATATGGATACCCTGGTAGTGGTCCTGATGTTTCCTGTAGTAATCAGAGAGACAGAAAGGGGGCACCAGACTAACTGCAGTAGGATAGAAGAATGGAAACGGCACACACAAAAATGTCAACTGACTCAAATTATATAGCATGCATGTGAATGGTGTGCTTTCCCCATCTGCGCTCCACAGACTCCACATGCTGCTTGTCCGGGAAAAAGATGTGAGCCCGTATGATGTCTGAACAAAGCTGGTGCCTTCCTTTTGCAGTCACAGAGTGATAAACAGCAAAGGGGAAGTGATTTGGGAATGTAAAGTATGGTGAGGGGCAGCAGTGGGACTGAACTTTGTGAGTACCGAAGAATTTTATAGCTGCTGGTCAAAGGGTGAAAGGCAGCAGAGTCAGTTGACTGTGTGAGGGTACTGGACTTTTACAATGACTAGTCCAGGAAGTGGATGGTAACTCTGGATGATGCCTGAACAAAGATTGCGCCGTCCTGGGGATGAAAGGACATTTAGACTGCATGCACTGTGGTGTTGGGGTGATTATGCTCATGTGGTAGGTCCTTTTCTAATGAGTTGTGCCAGTCCAAACTGTGTTTAGGGCAAGGCAGCCCACTTTTATTAAACAGAATGGAACATTCACATAGACATCAGTTGTCCTTGTAGGGGTTTTTCCACATCAACATGATTAGCCAACTGAAAATGATGAGCCACCCGCCTCCCTTGTCAGTAGCACTTTTGCTCTTCTTACCAGTCCTTCTGAATATATCGTCCACCTCTTCTGTTTCTGTTGGCTCACTCAGCCATTAGTTGCAGCTCCCTGCTGCATGGCCCACTCCTGGCCTCTGGGTAGGAGTACTCCTGACACCCTGATAGTTACATAGTACGTGAGGTTGAAAAAAGACACAAGTCCATCAAGTCCAACCTATGTTCGACAAGTCCGACCTCCTGACTCCTGGCTGGGTGCCTCTGACCCCTGGTGGAGACCTTTTGTCTCCTGGTTGGGTCTCTTGATTCCTGGCTGGGTCGCCTCTGATCCCTTTGTTGAAGCCCCCTGCCTCTTGACTCCTGGCTGGAGTGCCTCTGACCCCAGCAAGGAGACCTCTTGGCTCCTGGCTGGGGCTCCTCTGACCCCTAGGTGAGACCTCCTGTCTCCTGGCTGGGGCTCCTCTGACTACGGGGTGAGACCTCCTGTCTCTTAACTCCTAGCTGGGGCTTCTCTAACCCCTGGTTGAGAACTCCTGTGTCTTCACTCCTGACTGGGGCTTCTCTGACCCCTGGTTGAGATCTCCTGACTGGGGCTCCTCTGACCACTGGGTAAGACTCCCTGTCTCTTGACTCCTGGCTGGGGCATCTCTGACCCCTGGGTGAGACCTCCTGTCTCTCGACTACTGGCTGAGGCTCCTCTGATCGCTGGGTGAGACCTCCTGTCTCTTGATTCCTGGCTGGGGCTCCTCTGACCCCTGGTTGAGACTACCTGTCTCCTGACTGCTAGCTGGGCCATCTCTGACCCCTGGGTGAGACCTCCTGTCTCTTGACTCCTGGCTGTTGCTCCTCTGACCCCTGGGTGAGACCTCCTGTCTCCTGGCTGCTGGCAGGGGCTCCTTTGACCCTTGGTTAAGACCTCCTGTCTCCAATACGGTAGCTGTCTCCAAACTGGGAGCCCTAAGCTACCCTCAGGCTTGAGTATATACCAACCCTGCACACCTGTGTACACAGGTTGCGAGCACCCAGACACAGGATTGAAGGTTCTTTCCCACAGAAGACACTTTGGAACCTTCAAGCTCCAGGCCCCAATCCAGGTGTACAGAATCCAAAGAAAACCAAAAAAAAACAAAAATCACAGAGTCCGGGAACCTCGCATTAACCCTTAAAGTGAGTCCTGAGTGATTTTCTTCCTCCATTTTCACAGTGGCAGGGCCTCGCGTTGTCACAACACTTTAAATGAATAATAAAGCTAAAGCTAGCCATGTCCAATGTATGAAAAAATAATTCTTCTAGGTAGGATAACCTATCTGACACGGGGCCTGTTCTACCAGATGGGAGTCACCCGTGGCCCATGTGACAGAACGATCTCCATCACTTCTTGCGCTCGGCGCTGATTGCTTCTCCTGCGCTCCTTCTCGCCATTGTTCCTGCCCGCTCCTATGCAGAGAAGATTATAGATCTCACAGAAAAGATTCTTCATTCTCAATAAACACGTCATGAGTCATCAGAGGAGTTCAGCGTCTAAACAAAGTGCCGGGTGACCTTGTGAGAGACGTCTGATGTACAATCCGGGCTCCTCACAGGCAGGAAAACAGAATAAACTATTATGGCTGCAAATTATTTTCCTCTGCAGCAAATAATTATTGTATAGAATATAGAGAAAAGCCGGCTAGGAGAGCAACATTGTGTCCATTCAGAATAAACATTTGTTCCATTTCCAATACCTAAAGTGTAACTCCGGGCAAAATAAAAAATGAAATGAATGATGCAGTCTGTCAGTAATGGTAAAGCTGAGTTCTGGGATCACTAAATATTGTCTAAATCGATCAGTCATGTGTCTTCTCCTGGAACCTCGGTGATCTTTGTGTATTTCTTTCAGATCTGTGCAGTAATCCCGTGTGAGACTTCCTGTAATAAAGACTGCCCACTGCTGCTCTCTCTCCTTGTGCAGGGTGACTGGTCTTGTCTCCGCCCCCTCCTGTAGTTTTTTGTAGTGGGTGGAGCCTGTTGGGTCCCTCCTTCCACTCTGCTCTCTCCTTGTGCAGGGGGACTGGTCTTGTCTCCGCCCCCTCCTGTAGTTTTTTGTAGTGGGTGGAGCCTGTTGGGTCCCTCCTTCCACTCTGCTCTCTCCTTGTGCAGGGGGACTGGTCTTGTCTCCGCCCCCTCCTGTAGTTTTTTGTAGTGGGTGTAACCTGTTGGGTCCTTCCTTCCACTCTGCTTTCTCCTTGTGCAGGGGGACTGGTCTTGTTGCCACCCCCTCCTGTAGTCTGTAGTGGGTGGATCCAGCTAGGCCCCTCCCACACCTTTGCTCTCCCTTTCTCCTCTTGTACAGGGTGACTGGTCCTGTCTCCACCCCCTCCTGTAGTTTTCTGTAGTGGGTGGGGCATGCTGAGCCCCTCCCACACCTCTGCTCCTTCTCCTTGTGCAGGGTGAATGGTCTTGTCTCTGCCCCCTCCTGTAAGTAACTGTAGTGGGTGGAGCCTGCTGGGTCCCTTCCTACACCTCTGCTCTCTCTCCATGTGCAGGGTGACTGGTCTTGTCTCCACCCCCCTTTCATTTTCTGTAATGGGCGGGGCCTGCTGGGCCCCTCCCATACCTCTGCTCCCTCTCCTTGTGCAGGATGACTGGTCTTGTCTCCGTCCCCTCCTGTAGTTTTCTGTAGTGGGTGGAGCCTGCTGGGCCCCTCCCACACCTCTGCTCCCTCTCCTTGTGCAGGGGGACTGGTCTTGTTGCTGCCCCCTCCTGTAGTCTGTAGTGGGTGGGTCCAGCTGGGCTCCTCCCACACCTCTGCCCTCCCTCTCCTTGTGCAGGGTGACATTTTGCTTTTTCTTTTTTTTAATCCTACCTAAAACACACTGACACTAATTTAAATTTTTATTTTTTTTTAAATCCTGCCTAAAATAAACTGACCATGACCTTTGACCCTTACCTGACCCAAACACTAACCATGGCACTGACCTAGATCAAACATTTTTATTATTATTATTATTTTTTACACAGTTGATATTTTATTTCTCTCAGCAAGCAGAGAGAGCGATACAATGTATCTTTCCTTATCAAATAGGTGAAGATACAGAAAAACAAAAATATATGTAAATGTAAAATCCACAGTAGCGCAAAAACAAAATCAATTTTTAACAGCAAAACCAAGTGGTTTGAATGTAGTCCAAAAAGCCCCCCACATAGAAGGTCCATGGAGATCTATAGAACACCGTGATATCCAGCTGAAGATGAACCACCGAAGATTCCGCCACCGCTGTGTGCCAAACTTAGCCCACACCCATAAGAAAGTAACTCACCAGATCATATCGCCCCCCCCCCCCCCCATTATGAATGGGGTATTACACTTATTAATCAGTGAAAGAAAATGTAGGAACCCAAACCTGTGCAAAACAATAACCAAAAAAACAACAACCAGAAAAATAAACTACAATAAAGAGCTGCGTGTTGTGAAAAGAAACAGAGGAACCGCGCTCTCATATCATAAATGACATATCACTATTGTAAATAGATCTTAAATACATCTTCATTTAAGATCCCACACATGAATAACGCCCTCAGTGAGAATAGGAAAGGCTCCTCTCCACCCGCATGCAGACACACTATGCACACTAGAGCTGCACGATTAATCGCTAAGGATTGAGATTGCGATTGTTTCCCCCTATCAATCTTAACAAAGCATTTTCCGCTTCTATGCAAAGTTCTCTGCTCAAGCCGACAGCTGTCAAAAAAAAAAAAACAGGCAGTCTGCCAAGTTGCACAACATTCTTCAGCCGCTGAGCTAACTATAAACATTGTAACATTTTGTTCTTTAGATGAAAGGGAAGAACTTTGGTCTGTAAATGAGGGAGGTTTAGTAAAGACTAAACCTTTTTCTGTCACTTGTTGGTTACAATCAGTATTTTTTGCTAGAAAATTACTTAGAACCCCCAAACATTATATACAGTATCTCACAAAAGTAAGTACACCCCTCACATTTGTGTAAATCTTTTCTTCTATCTTTTCATGTGACAACACTGAAGAAATGACACTTGTCTACAATGTAAAGTAGTGAGTGTACAGCTTGTATAACAGTGTAAATTTGCTGTCCCCTCAAAATAACTCAACACACAGTCATTAATGTCTAAACCACTGGCAACAAAAGTCAGTACACCCCTAAGTGAAAATCTCCAAATTGGGCCCAATTAGCCATTTTTCCTCCCCGGTGTCATGTGACTCGTTAGTGTTACAAGGTCTCAGGTGTGAATGGGGAGCAGGTGTGTTAAATTTGGTGTTATCACTCTCACTCTCTCATACTGGTCACTGGAAGTACAACATGGCACCTCATGGCAAAGAACTCTCTGAGGATCTGAAAAAAAGAATTGTTGCTCTACATAAAGATGGCCTAGGCTATAAGAAGATTGCCAAGACCCTGAAACTGAGCTGCAGCACGGTGGCCAAGACCATACAGCGGTATAACAGGACAGGTTCCACTCAGAACAGAAATAAAGAAAAAAATACCGCGCTAGATCTGTGTTTGGAGCAGCAACTAAAAACCAAGTAATATCTCTATGATGAAAAAATCTAACAAATAAATAAAGTTGCGCAATAATGTCCACAATATAGCGTGAAAAGATAGGTACACACAACTGATGTGTAATAAGTTCCAAAAGTGAAAAATAATATGGTGAAATCTTCCAGGGGCTTGTATAGTGGACAAATGAATCCCGATAGCAGAGCGGCAATCTGTATATGCAGACCCTTACCAGAAAAGGTGGACCCCCTCCAGCGCAGGGTCAGGTAGGCAGACAGATTACCCTCTGTAAGGAGCTGTAGATGTATAGATGTCTGGTGTCTTTGACGTCCGGTTCGCTTGGATGAGTAGAGATGTTAGAAGGGGAGTGGAAAAAAGCCTATGGCGAGGCCTCAGAACAGGCCTCGCCATCGCCATGGTCCACCAAAGAAGTTGAGGTCACGTGCTCAGCGTCATATCCAGAGGTTGTCTTTGGGAAGTAGACGTATGAGTGCTGCCAGCATTGCTGCAGAGGTTGAAGGGGTGGGGGGGTCAGCCTGTCAGTGCTCAGACCATACGCCGCATACTGCATCAAATTGGTCTGCATGGCATGGCATGATGCACAAGAAAGCCCCGCAAACAGTTTGCTGAAGACAAGACTAAGGACATGGATTACTGGAACCATGTCCTGTGGTCTGATGAGACCAAGATAAACTTATTTGGTTCAGATGGTGACAAGCGTGTGTGGGGGCAACCAGGTGAGGAGGACAAAGACAAGTGTGTCTTGTCTACAGTCAAGCATGGTGGTGGGAGTCTCATGGTCTGGGGCTGCATGAGGGCTGCCGGCACTGGGGGGGCTACATATCATTGAGGGAACCATGAATGCCAACATGTACTGTGACATACTGAAGCAGAGCATGATCCCCTCCCTTCAGAGACTGGACCGCAGGGCAGTATTCCAACATGATAACCACCCCAAACACACCTCCAAGACCACCACTGCCTTGCTAAAGAAGCTGAGGGTAAAGGTGATGGACTGGCCAAGCATGTCTCCAGACCTAAACCCTATTGATCATCTGTGGGACATCCTCAAACGGAAGGTGGAGGAGCGCAAGGTCTCTAACATCCACCAGCTCCGTGATGTCATCATGGAGGAGGGGAAGAGGACTCCAGTGACAACCTGTGAAGCTCTGGTGACCTCCATGCCCAAGAGGGTTAAGGCAGTGCTGGAAAATAATGGTGGCCACACAAAATATTGACACTTTGGGCCCAATTTGGAGATTTTCACTTAGGGGTGTACTGACTTTTGTTGCCAGTGGTTTAGACATTACTGGTTGTTTGTTGAGTCATTATAAGGGACAGCAAATTTACACTGTTATGCCCCGTACACACTGATCGAACTTCTCGTCAGAAAAAGATATGACGGCTTTTCCGGCGGGATTCTGCTCAAGTTTGACTTGCATACACACGGTCATGCAAAAGTTTGCTGATACTATAAGAACGCGGAGACGTACAACACTATGACGAGCCAAGAAAATGAAGTTCAATGCTTCCGAGCATGCGTCGAATTGTTTCCGAGCATGTGTAGGAATTTTGCGTGTCGGCATTGCCACAGACGTGCCACAGATGATCGCATTTTAGGATAGGAACTTTTTCCGACCAAAAAATTAAGAACATGCTCTCAATCTTTTGCTGGCTGGAATTCGGCCAGCAAAAGTCCGATGGAGCATACACACGGTCGCATTTTCAGACGAAAAAAATCTCATCGGTCTTTTGCGGGACGAAATTCCGATCGTGTGTACGCGGCATTATATAAGCTGTACACTCTCTACTTTACATTGTAGCAAAGTGTCATTTCTTCAGTGTTGTCACATGAAAAGATAGAAGAAAAGATTTACACAAATGTGACTGAGGGGTGTACTTACTTTTGTCAGATACTGTATATATATAACCAAGTCTTTGATCTTCAGAAAAATAAACATTCTGTAAATTTAATTATTTTTAATTATTAATTATTTAAATATTCAACATCTTAACCACCAACATCTTTTTTGATGATTGTTAGATGTATTTTGTTATTAATTTGCATATTTCCAATTTATTGCTGTCATTCAGCGCCAGTACGGGATCCCGGCGCTGCGGGAACATCAGACGCTCGGATGGACTGTTTGGGATACAAAGATACCTTAAAAAGCAATCAGAGAATTTATAAAAAAAAAATATGGATTTGTGGTGTTTCTGTTTAGCAATTTGAAGTCAGCCAGTATATAGAGAATATATTCAGCCATAACTTTATGACTAAAGTAAAGTGAATAACATGGATGTTCTCCTTACAATGGCATCTGAAAGTGGGTGGGATGTATTAGGCAGCAAATGAACATGTTTTCCCTGAAGTTGAGGTATTAAAAGCAGAGAAAATGTTAATCGCAGTTTGTTGTATATGGGGGGCTGTGTAGCCGCAGAGCGGTCAGGGTGTCCATGCTGACCCATGTCCAAGGCCAAAAGCCTCCTACAATGGGCACCTGAGCCTCAGAACTGGAGCACGGAGCAACGGAAGAAGGTGGCCTGGTCTGATGAATGACGTTTGCTTTTACATCATATGGATGGCCAGATGTGTCTCTTACCTGGGGGGGGGGGATGGGCCCCAGGGTGCAGAATGGGAAGAAGACAAGCCGAAGGAGACAATGTGATGCTTGGGGCAACGTTCTGCTGGAAAACCTTGGCTCCTGCCAATCATGTGGATGTTACTCAACACGTTCCATCTATCTAAACGTTGCTGATGACCAACTCAACCCCTTTCACGGAAACGGTATTCCCTGATGGCAATGGCCTCTTCCCGCAGGGTAATGCGCCCCTGCCACACTGCAAAAATGGTTCATGAATGGTTTGAGGAACACAACGAGTTTGAAATGTTGACTTGGCCTTCAAATTCTCCAGATCTCAATCTAATCAAGCGTCTGTGAGATGTGCTGAAAACAAAAAAGTCCAATCCATGGAGGCCCCGCCTCACGACTCAGGGTTCACTTACATTGGCTTCAACTTTAACATGCATTAAAGCGCCTACTATATGTGTTTTTGATGCTTCTGTGATGCTTTTTTGAAGCTCCAACCACTTAAGGATCCGGAAGGATTTGCCCCCTTAATGACCAGGTCATTTTTTTGCGATTCGGCACTGCGTCGCTTTAACTGACAATTGCGCGGTCGTGCGACATTGTACACAAACAAAATTAATGTCTTTTTTTCCCCACAAATAGAGCTTTCTTTTGATGGTATTTGATCACCTCTGCGGTTTTTATTGTTTGCGCTATGAACAAAAAAAGAGCAACAAGTTTGAAAAAAAACAAACAATATTTTTTACTTTTTGCTACAATAAATATCCCCCAAAAATATATAAAAAAACTTTTTTTTCCTCAGTTTAGGCCGATATGTATTCTTCTACATATTTTTGGTAAAAAAAAAAAAGGAATAAGCGTATATTGATTGCTTTGCGCAAAAGTTATAGCGTCTACAAAATATGGGATAGATTTATGGCATTTTTATTATTCATTTTTATTTTACTAGTAATGGCGGCAATCTGCGATTTTTAGCGGGACTGCGACATTGCGACGTACAGATCGGACACTTTTGACACTTTTTTGGTACCAGTGATATTTATACAGCGATCAGTGCTAAAAAATAGCCACTGATTACTGTAAAAATGTCACTGGCAGGGAAGGTGTTAACACTAGGGGGCGATCAAGGGGTTAAATGTGTTCCCTCATGTGTGTTTCTAACTGTGGGGGGAGGGGACTGCCTGGAGGAGGAGACCGATCGCTGTTCCTAATCGCTAGAAACAGCAGATCTGTCTCTCCTCCCCTGACAGAACGGAGATCTGTCTATTTGCATTGACAGATCCCCGTTCTGTCTCTTTCAGGAGCGATCGCGGGTGACCGGCGGACATCACGGCCACCAGGCCACGCCCAATCCCCCCGCGTACCCCCCTGCCCCATTGAGGGCGGAAGGAAAGGGGAAGGGGAGGGCGCACACAGAGCGCATCGCAGCTCCCGGGCATAAGACATCAAAATGTCCCAGAGTGTGTGACAACCACAGCTCACCACCAAACTGATGATATGGTGCCCTAACCCCCCCCCCTTATCTACGTCCCTGGGTGCAAGGTGTGCCGTGAGAACTTATGGACAGGGCATAATTGATGTCCCGAGTAAATGAACACCCAGATCGAGTACATTACCACCCAGGACCTATTAAACCTCACACCGAAAACTGAAACCAAACCAGAATCAAAGGCCTCCATCCCTATTGCGTATGAAATGAAGGGGGGAGGGGGGGATAGGGACTTTAAATGAAGCACATAGTAATATATCCCATTTGCACAGGTTTTCATTTTCTTTATGTTTGCACCTGGGCATCTACCTTCAACTTATTTTTATTGACCTCATATAGCTCACTGATACCAGATTTATTCATTATAGACTTCCTGGCAGTCATCACTTGTCCATTACTTGAAGATTGGCGATCTGTGTTTCGGGGATGTTGTATAAGCGCCTTGCCCATACCAAGACATTTTGGACAATTTCATGCTCCCAACTTTGTGGGAGGAGTTTGGGGACGGCCCCTTCCTGTTCCAACATGACTGCCCACCAGTGCACAAAGCAAGGTCCATAAAGACATGGACTTACCAAGGGTGGCGTAAAATTAACTTCAAGTGCAAAAATTCACATTATAATAACTAAAACATATAGAATTAAGTGTAACAATCTAAAAAATAAACATTCCAAAGTGCTGTAATGATGGGAACCTCCTAACTAATGTTGTTGCACTTGAAGATGGTTTGTATTGCAATTATCTGTAGAGAGGTTTCCACCATAACAGTTCTCAGTGGCAGGACTTTTACTGACACTTTTTTTATTTTCCCTCCAGTAGTTTATTGTAAATAGTAGTGTGGTGATGACCTATTATAGTAAAGATCGGCATGTGGCATTTATAAACATCAACAGATTTCAGTTGTGCCCCACCAGGCCGGCGCCCCCCCCCCCCCCCCCATGCACTCAGTGCACTGATTGGCAGCACTCATGGGCACTGATTTTATGGCATTGGTTGGCACTGATAGGGGGCAGTGATAGTGCACTGATTGGCAGCACTCATGGGCACTGATAGGCAGCGCTGATGGGCGCTGATTGGCACTAATTGGCAGCACTGATTGGCACTGACAGGTAGCATTGGTTGGCACTGATTGGCACTGATAGGTGGCATTGGTTGGCACTGATTGGCACTGATATGTGTCATTGGTTGGCACTGATTGGCTCTGACAGGTGGCACTGATTGGCACCGTTAGTTGTCAGTGGTTGGTCATATGACGTCCTACAGAACAAGCCGAGGGCGCGCAGAGTGGCAATTGGTAGTGTGTCATCCGGACACACTGCATCTTCAATTACGGTAAAGAGCCTATAATGTAGACTTTTTACCATGTGATCAGTTGTGTCCAATCACAGTGTAACTAGGAAGTTCCAGTTATTGGCATAAACAGCTCTCCTGACAGGGGGGGTCTGCACTGATAATCAGTTCATTGATTATCAGTGCAGCCCCATCAGCAATGCCACCTGTGCCCACCAGTGGTGCCAATCAGTGCCCAGATGCCTGTCAGTGGCTCCTGTCTGTGCCATCTATTAATGCCCATCAATGCTCCTCAGTGCTGCCTTATCAGTGCCCATCAGTGCCACTTATTAGTGCTGCCTATCAGTGCCCATCAGTGCCGCCTATCAGTGCCCATCAGTGCTGCCTAGCAGTGCCCATCAGTGCTGCATATCAGTGCCATCTATCAGTGCTCCTCAGTGCTGCCCATCAGTGCCGCCTATCAGTGCCGACCAGTGCTGCCTATCAGTGCCCATCAGTGCCGCCTATCAGTCACACCAGTGCTTCATATCAGTGTAGCTTATCAGTGCCCATCAGTGATGCCAATCAGTGATGCCTTTCAGTGCCCAGATGCCTGTCAGTGCCATCTATTAGTGCCCATCAGTGATCCTCAGTGCTGCTTATCAGTGCCGCCTATCAGAGTCCATCAGTGCTGCATATCAGTGATGCCAATCAGTGCCCAGTGATGCCAATCAGTGCCCACCAGTGGTGCTAATCAGTGCCCATCAGTGATGCCAATCAGTGCCCACCAGTGGTGCCAATCAGTGCCCATCAGTGATGCCTTTCAGTGCCCAGATGCCTGTCAGTGCCATCTATTAGTGCCCATCAGTGCTGCATATCAGTGCCCATCAGTGCTCCTCAGTGCCGCCCATCAGTGCCCACCAGTGCTGCCTATCAATGCCTCCTCATAACTGCAGGAAAAAAATTACTTATTTACAAAATTTTGTAACGGAAACAAAGAAAAACTTTTGTGGTGACTAAATCCCACCAAAAGAAAGCTCTACTTGTCTCAAAAAATATATAAAAATGTTGTTTTGATACAGTGTTGTATGGATGCGCAATTGTCATTCAAAGAGCGACAGCGCTGAAAGTTTACAATTGTCCCGGGGCAGGAAGGGGGGGGAGTGGCCGGTATTGAAGGGATTGAACGCACACAAATGACCGCAGTGCACCGGGACTCCGAGATCTAAAATGGGCCCCAAATAAATAAAACGAGGGATTGGGGTTTGTCTTGGGGCCCAGGAAGGATTTTCAAACTTCCTTCACACCAAAAGATGTGCCGGTTCCGGGTCAACGTCCAGGGTGCCCAAAAAAGATGTGCCCGTTCCGGGTCAATGTCCAGGGTGCCCAAAAAAGATGTGCCCGTTCCGGGTCAATCTCCAGGGTGCCCAAAAAAGATGTGCCCGTTCCGGGTCAATGTCCAGGGTGCCCAAAAAAGATGTGCCCGTTCCGGGTCAATGTCCAGGGTGCCCAAAAAAGATGTGCCCGTTCAGGGTCAACGTCCAGGGTGCCCAAAAAAGATGTGCCCGTTCCGGGTCAATGTCCAGGGTGCCCAAAAAAGATGTGCCCGTTCCGGGTCAATGTCCAGGGTGCCCAAAAAAGATGTGCCCGTTCCGGGTCAATGTCCAGGGTGCCCAAAAAAGATGTGCCCGTTCCGGGTCAACGTCCAGGGTGCCCAAAAAAGATGTGCCCGTTCAGGGTCAACGTCCGGGGTGCCCAAAAAAGATGTGCCCGTTCCGGGTCAACGTCCGGGGTGCCCAAAAAAGATGTGCCCGTTCCGGGTCAACGTCCGGGGTGCCCAAAAAAGATGTGCCCGTTCCGGGTCAACGTCCAGGGTGCCCAAAAAAGATGTGCCCGTTCTGGGTCAACATCCAGGGTGCCCGCCGCTCATCTCTACAAATATCTCATCAAGAAGAAAAGAGTCCGGAATGTTACAAAGAATAAAAAATAATCTCTCCTGTCCCAAACCGCATTCCCCAAAATATCATTTCTTTTTTTTTACTCTCCTGGAACGAGACGGAGCGACTTTTATGATCGTCATTTCATTTTTAATGTCAGAACTTTTTTTTTTTTTCTACAAGCAGGCCTTTGATGTTGGGATAAAGGATATATTGTAAGTTTAATTATTACCGCCGACATCTTTTTTTGATGATTGTTAGATGTAGTTTGTTATTAATTTGCATATTTCCAATTTAATGCTGTCATTCAGCGCCAGTACGGGACCCGGCGCTCTGGGAACATCAGACGCTCGGATGGACTGTTTGGGATACAAAGATACCTTGAAATGCAATCAGAGAACATATTGCTTTGTCGTCGTGCGAAGAGTTGATTGAAACCGAGTTCAGAAAAAAAAAAAAGAAATGCCTTATGTGTCAGAAATGTAAAATAAAAAAACAGAAAAAAAAATCCGGCGCAATGAATGGCATTTTAATATACTTTGTTAAAATCGTGTTTTCTTGCGGAGATGCGGAGCGATGAACGCGTTTCAGAAATAAAATGTTATTACATCGCCCGATGCGCTTCGGAAACCTTTCCAGGGATTCAGCCGTTGACTTGAAGGAGTTGTCTGTGTGATGGCGGGAAGTGCCGTAACCGCGCCGGAGACACGGGGTGATCTACACTTTTGAACCTCGGCTTCTATGTCACCCTTTTTCTCGTTCACAGGAAAAAAAAAAGAAATAAAAAAAAAAAGAGTTGCGCGCTTTCAAGAGATCAACAAAAGAAGAGATGAAAGAATCAGATGTAAAAAAAGTTCAACTTTAGCAAAGTTTTTATACAGCGCTCCGTATTGTGTTCTGTGTGAGATCTGATGGTGGTTTCTTTTTTTGAAGATGGACGGGATAATTGGGAGAGCAGAAAAGAAGGGGAGAGGAGGACCAGAAGGGACGGGGGAGGGGAGGGGGTGAAGAGAGGTGAGGAGGAGGAGGGGAAGGGCCCGTTTACAGCCCGGTAATGTAGGATTACACATGATGGGGTTCTCTTTCAAAAAGTTTTTATATGAATTTTATTATTTGGTGTGAAATTTGCTGTTATTGCAAAATGGAAGGAATACAAGAGGAGAGGAGAAGAGAGAGGAGAGGAGAGAGGAGGACAGGAAGAGAGGAGAAGAGATGAGGGGAAGGGGAGGAGAAGAGATTAGCTGAAAGGGGGGGAAAGGGGAAGGGAGAAGAGATGATTTGAAGGGAGGGGACAGGAATGGAGAAGAGATGAGGGGAAGGAGGGGGAGGAGAGGAGATTAGCTGAAAGGGGGAGAGGAGGGGAAGGGAGAAGAGATGATGGGAAGGGAGGGGACAGAAATGGAGAAGAGATGAGGGGAAGGAGGGGGAGGAGAGGAGATTAGCTGAAAGAGGGAGAGGAGGGGAAGGGAGAAGAGATGACGGGAAGGGAGGGGACAGGAATGGAGAAGAGATGAGGTAAAGAAAGGAAAAAGGAGAGCAGAAGAGATAAGAGTAAAAGAAGAGAGATGAGAAGAGAGGTGGGAAGAGGAGATGAGCAACCATGGGAGGAAGAGAGTAGAATGGTGGAGTGGAGAGAAGAGAAAAGAATAGAGAAGGGGGATAAAGAGAGGAGGGGTATGAAGAGGAGAGGAAAAATGGAGTGGAGAGGAGAAGATAAAAGAACAGAGGTTGAGGGTGAGGAGAAGGGGGCTATGGAGAGGGGAGGAGAAAAAATGGGGGGAAGGGAGGGAATAGGAGAGAATGGTAAGTGGGAGAAGAAGAGACAAGTGGGAAGGAGGGATGTGGACAGGAGAAAATATTAGGGCAAAGAAGGGGATAAGAGAGGAGGACAGGAAAGGAGGAGAAAAGATGAGGGGAAGGAGGAGGAGAGGAGATTAGCTGAAAGAGGGAGAGGAGGGGAAGGGAGAAGAGATGATGGGAAGGGAGGGGACAGGAATGGAGAAGAGATGAGGAGAAGAAAGGAAAAAGGAGAGCAGAAGAGATAAGTGTAAAGGAAGATAAATGAGAGCAGAACAGAGGTGGGAAGAGGAGATGAGCAGTGATGGTAGGAAGAGAGTGGAATGATGGAGGAGTGGAGAGGAGAGGATAAAAGAATAGCGGAGGGGTGGGAAAGAGGAGGAGAAAATATGAAGTGAAGGGATGGAATAGGAGAGAAGGGTAGGTGGGAGGAGAAGAGATAAGTTGGGAGGAGGGGTTTGGAGAGAGGAGGAGAAAATATTATGGGAGGGAGGGGATAGAAGAGGAGAGGAGGTGAGGGCAGAACAGAGGTGGGAAGAGGAGATGTGCAGTGATGGGAAGAAGAGAGTAGAGGAGTGGAGAAGACAAAAGAATAGAGGAGGGGGGTGGAGAAAGGAGGGGTATGAAGAGAGGGGAGAAGAAAAGATGGGGGGTGGTTAAAGGGAGAGAAGGCTAGATGGGAAGAGAAGAGAGAAGGGGGTGAGGGGTTGTGAAGAGGAGAGGGGAGGGGAGGGGAGGGGAGAAAAGATTAAGGGAAGAGAGGGAATAGGAAAGGAGGAGATATGAGGGGAAAAAGTGAAAAGGAGAGCAGAAGTGATAGGAGTGAAGGAAGAAAGACGAGAAAAGGAGATAGGAGAAGAGATGAAAGTAAAAGAGGAGAGAAGAGGGTTGGAAGGAGTTGAGGGGAGAGAAAGGGAGGAGAGGAGTGGAGAGGAGGCGAGGGGAGAACAGAGGTGGGAAGAGGAGAGTGGAATGGTGGAGGAGTGGGGAGGAGAAGAGAAAGAAATAGGAGGAGGGGTGGAGAGGGGAGGGGTATGAAGAGGAGAGAAAAAAAGATGAAAGGAAGGGAGTTAATAAGAGAGAAGGATAGGTGGGGGGGGGGGAAGAAAGGGGGAGGAGGGGTGTGGAGAGGAGAGGAGAAAAATATGAGCATAGGGGGGGGAGAGGAGGGGAGGTGGGGGAGAATAGAGAAGGGGAGAGGAGAAGAAATGTGAAGGGGTGGAAGAGAGCAGAGAAGAAGAGAGGTGTGGAATGAAGAGAAGAGAAAAGAATAGAGGAAATGGAAGGAGAGGAGAAAGAAGGAGGAGTAAAGGAAAGGGCGCCCTACACCCTCCTGGCACAGTTATCGGCGGCTAACAGAAAGCTAACGATCGCTACTTGCCCCTCCTGCCCACCCCTTGTCCCGGGCCTGACAATAGAATGCATGTCACTGTAGCTGATGGCCCCAGAAGATCATCCCTACTCTAAGGCCTCCCTAAACGAACCCTACTTGTAACCCTTTGTTTGACTGTAACGACTTACAGTATGTATGACTGAAAGAAAAGGTTGGGACTTTATATGAAACATGCTACTGGAAGGTGATACTGGACAGCGGGTGTCTGACCAATTCATTGTATATTGTGACTGTACATACTGGATCTCAGTGTCCAGCACACCAGACGATATATGCATAGGAAGAGTATTTGTTTCATATATAATACATTTATAGTTTAAAGCATAATATAAAATGGTGGTAACATTTTAAAATGTCAGGCACATTAATCGGATCGGGCGGACGCCACACTGCGCATCGACACCACGCTTCCAGCGCCGCGCACCTTACACCAGCGCGTTGGCGCCGCTACGCAGGCGCTGTGTGGTAACGACGGCGTCTCTGTGTGTGGACTTTGGCGCCATTTACTGAATGGAAATTCTGCTCAGGTGACGGCGCCTCCCCTCCTCCGTTCCGCCAGCGTGACGTTGGCGGTTACCCTAGATCACACTTGAGTATTTATACTCCCCCCCGGCTTGACAGATGCCCCTTGTGGTTGTTGGCTCCCATGGACCTGAGGCACCATCATGGACCATAGGGGTTGGCCCAGAAGCCCAAGGTAGCCCATGTTAGATTTTGCTACTATTTTTTCACATTTTTGCCTTCATTTTTTTCTAGAATTTTAGCCCTCACTTGTATTCATCAATCTCAATGATTGGGACACGCATCTCACCATCACCCCTTCACATCTCACTCTGTTATGGGGTATTCCCATCCCATCACTTCCCACCCATCCTTTGGGGTCATCTCAGGTTCTCCCTCTCCTTTTCAATTCCAGCAGAGACACTTTATATTGCATCTAACAATACACTTTATTTTACACTTATTCCAGATGACTCAAGGTCAGGCCACCCACTTCCATTTGACCATCCATGGGAGACCTTACTCCCAGGGACATTTTCTCCCCTGAGGGTCTATTTCAACACCAAATCTTGGGATATACCACCTCAGCTCCCAGGACTTATGACTTGTCCGGCTGGCATGCAGCCCCCATCGCTTTCAACCAGACCCATAGGTGAGCTGTAAGTTTGGGTGGATATTTTTCGCCCCATAATGTGTTATGTACCTTTCTTTCTTTTTATTTCCCCCTCACTTTCCTGTTATTCAAGACCCCTAACCAACAGTTAAACCTTATCAATTTCAGATATTTACCAGCATCTGCTCCTGATGAGTGGAAAGTTCCACGAAACGCGTCAAGCTATTCTGATGCTATTATTATACACACTATATGGGATCATTTCATCATTTTTACCATGTTTTATTGTATTATGCTATAACAATCATGATTTTTTATATACCTATGTAGCGGTACCCCCATAGGGGCTGCTGATTGACTCTATACCCCACTGGCCATCCCGACTCTGCAGACCCTCTCTTACCTCTGACACCTCGGGTTCCATATTGCAAGGTGATGTCATCAATGAGAACCACACACACAGTTACTGAATCACTTAAGTAATTTACTGTAATAGAGGTGGAACATGAAAAACAATACGATTAGGCGTAAACAATAGGTGACAATTTATAACACTCAATTTAAACTTAAAACTTGTAGATCCAATAGTCACCGCAAGGGATGTATGCAGACAGGTACACAGTGGGATAAGCGTTCAATATTACAAAAAACTTATATTAAACACCTTCCTCCTGAAACCTCAATGCACACACCAAACCTCAGTACATTACATTCACATAACACAGAACAATGCAATGTATGTCTATAGCCTTATGCTCAAGAGCTCCCCCTAGGCTGCAATTCCAAGTTCAGAATGTAAAGTGAAATCCTGATGCTTTGGGAAGGGTGACAAAAGTTCCTTATCTTCAGTTCTTTTCTTCAGCTAGCCTGTTAATTTGAACTGCAGTTATTTGTAATCCAAGTAAGGAACATAAAGGAAGCAAACTGTAGAATGATGGTTATGCTGATGACTATTTCCTTAGCTGTAATGAGGAAACAGCACTTCTGTAACTCTTCCTTCTTAACTATAAGGGTAATGCAATAATAACTCCGTGGAACTACAAGCCCCACCAGCAATCTGCAACCAGCTCGCTCAGCAAACAGTACACTATTGATCTGGGCAAGTGCCCGCTCACCACCATAGGTCCAAGTACTGTAGACCTCTCTCTGAGCTCCTTTCCTGATATCTCAGTCTGATCCAAAGATGGTGCCGTCACACCGCACCGCTCCTTCAGATGGCTGAAATGCAGGAAACCTCCAGGGATCTTTGGTTCTCCGGTCCATCCGCACGCTGACCCAGCTGGCTGTGCTCTGGAACACCTCAGAGGCCGATCAATTCCGCTCCGCGCCTGACAGGCCGCAGTCTCCCGGTCACACACACAGACCTCACTGCAGGCTGGTATTGAATGGCGTCCCAAGAGACTGGAAAATGGCCGCGCTGGTCCTTTTATTCCTGCTCCCAGCATGCCACGCAGTAACTTGGCCTTGTGGGCCTGTGACTTGTCATTGTGGGTTTAGTAGTTCCCAAAACAAAGATTAACACATGAGTGATTTCCTCATTAAACTACATCTCCTACAATGCTTTGTAACTCTGCTTCACAGAAACCAAACAAAAGTCTTAATAGCATAGAAGGACACTAGAGGGAGCCAAACTCACTTGTAATCATCGCAACTGTAATGCCTATATTAGCAAAGCATGGCTACACCTATTATGTGATATATGGATTAAAGAGGAAGTAAACCCTCCCTCCCAAAAAAAAAAAAAAAAAAAAAAAAACCCACCCTGCAGCATAAAGGCATAATGAGCTAGTATGCATAGCATATTAGCTCATTATGAATTACTTACCTGAGATCAAAGCCCCCGAAGTGGCCCTCGTTCACCTCCTCCGTCGCCGCCATGATACCTTTTGTGACTTCCGGGTATTGCTGCTCCGGCACTGTGACTGGCCGGAGCAGCGATGATGTCATTCTGGCGCATGCGCGCGGGAGCCGTCAGTGACGGCATGATTGCCTTCACTAACGGCACGCTCAGTGAGCCTGCGCCGTTGTCTACGGCGCACATGCGCCGTAGACATCGTTGTCCGTTTTTAGGAACATATCTCCTTAACCGTGTAGGTTAGGGAGATATTTCTTGCACCTACAGGTAAGCCTTAATCTAGGCTTACCTGTAGGTTAAAGTGGTTTGTAAGGGTTTACAACCACTTTAATGTGCCTGACGTTTTACAATGTTACTACCATTTAATATTATGCTTGAAGTTATAAATGTATTATATATGAAATAAATACTCTTCCTATGCATATATTGTCTGGTGTGCTGGACACTGAGATCCAGTATGTACAGTCACAATATACAATGAATTGGTCAGACACCCGCTGTCCAGTATCACCTTCCAGTTGCATGTTTTATATAAAGTCCCAACCTTTTCTTTCAGTCATATTGACAAACAGGGATGGAGGCATTGGACCTATATTCTTATGCCTCATATAAAGTCCCAAACTCCCTACTTCTCCGCTCCCTCCCATTTCAAAACGACTTACAGTATGTACCTTGACGATGAATGCTGAGGCACCTTGAAACAACACAAAACTGATCCCCGGAGTTCAGCTTTATGATACCCATTTCCTTCCCATGTCAATGTTCTTCCTCTATTCTGACCATTTATCAGTAATCAGGCCTCAATCTCAGATGTCCTCCAGTCTCCCCCAGCAGCTGGTCCAGAAAGAGACATCATCCCTTGACATCATCAGTTCCTTTGTCCTCGGAACGGCAGGAAACGCAGCTGATTGCGCCTCTTATCGTCCTACTAAATGCGACGCTCAAATGTCCATATGCAAATGATTCTTTATTCATGGCCAGGGGCTGCTTCATTCACTCTTCATTTCTGACTGAATAAAATCACAAGTGTCAAGAAGATGGCAGAGAACTTTTTCCTCCGGCAATGGGAGATGAAGTGGAGGCCAAGCCACACTCAATGTTACTTATCTGTTATTCAGTTTTGTAAAGTACACTTGTGATCTGGCGGAAGTTAACTCAATGGTGTAGAGCTGTTCACTCTAGCCAGGAAATACTGTTTAGGGCTTGCTGGCCCACTTTTTTTTAACAGAAGAAAATAAAAGTTAAATAAAACAGTTGCCCACCTAGAGGTTTCCACCATCCCTTTTAAGCTTCCAGGCTCCCTCTTGCAGTGCTGCTGCTTAGGCCTCAATCCTAGGCACTTGGTCTTGGTCCAACAGACCAACTTGCTCCTGTGCAACATTTGCACCTTACTCTCAGCTCTTGTAACTCTCTCAACTCTGGCCCTCAGGCTTAGAGTCTCTGTCTGTTACCTCACAGACTTCACCTGGGCTGTGCCAACATGTAAACAGGTGTAGTTTGGCCTCCCTATATAGGCGGTGCTGTCCGGAAACCGTCATATAGAGGGGGAGCAGAGGGCATGGGGAGACCATGTTCCTCTGAGGCTTCCATAGATGTCATCGGGGAAGCAGCTGTCTGATTGGACACTGCCACCCTGGTCAATCTCTGTGGTTATCTTAAGTGTGGGCAGTGTTAATAAATAAAAGAGCTGTCCCATTTCAGTTGGCACGCATTTGCGAAGTAGCTAGGTCAGCAACAGGAACCCGCTGGATAAGGGACAGTGTGTCTAGCACTGGGAGAGATTCCGATGGGGGGAACCGGTGTTACCGGAAATGATCTGCAACGCTTTGTAAGAGCTCCCATGCCAGTCCGGCCGCATTACAGTGACTCTGTTACCACCTTATCATAACTTTTCTGGTAAATACACATTACCACAATCCCTGGTCTCCATGTAGCTTCTCTCCTCTCTGGGTACCAAACTCCGGACCCGCTTACAAATAAGCCCAGCTGTGGCCGCCTTCTTGCAGCCTCATGGACTCCTGGGCCCTAATTACTGTCAAACCCTTGATTATTAGAGCTTTGCCTGCCTGCACCCTCAACCTGCTAATCTCTGGCAAGACCCAGATACAGGGTAGAGGCTTCTTCCCTTCCAAAGCCCTTCAAAGCCACTGAACTTTGAGGCCCAATCCAGGAATTACAAAACCCAGAGAGACTTGAATAGCCAATCTTCCCCGCTCAGACCCAATGTTCTGGTGCCCCCCAATCTGCAACTTTGAGAATCTTGTGTGCAATTTCCCTCTTCTAACACAGTGGCAGGGCCTAGCACTGTCACAACATTATATGGTCAAATGATGGTGGACACCCGACTATCGTATCCATATAAGCTTGTTGGACATCCCATTCAAAAACCATGGCTATTACTACAGAGTTGTTACCCCAATTTGCAGATGTAACAGCCCCCACTCAACTGAGAAGGCTTTCCCACCATCTCTGCTGGGTTTTATATGTATTTTAAATGATGTAGTAAACAACACGATGAAATGGAACAAACAAAGGTGGACGGCAACATCCAAAGATCCCAAGAGGACAGGAACAGAGTGAGGAGTTATGGCTAAGAGAGGACAGGAACAGAGTGAGGAGTTATGGTCAAGAGAGGATGGGAACAGAGTGGGGAGTTATGGTCAAGAGAGGACGGGAACAGAGTGAGGAGTTATGGCTAAGAGAGGACAGGAACAGCGTGGGGAGTTATGGTCAAGAGAGGACGGGAACAGAGTGGGGAGTTATGGTCAAGAGAGGATGGGAACAGAGTGGGGAGTTATGGTCAAGAGAGGACGGGAACAGAGTGAGGAGTTATGGCTAAGAGAGGACAGGAACAGAGTGGGGAGTTATGGCTAAGAGAGGACAGGAACAGAGTGGGGAGTTATGGTCAAGAGAGGACAGGAACAGAGTGGGGAGTTATGGTCAAGAGAGGACAGGAACAGAGTGGGGAGTTATGGTCAAGAGAGGATGGGAACAGAGTGGGGAGTTATGGTCAAGAGAGGATGGGAACAGAGTGGGGAGTTATGGCTAAGAGAGGACAGGAACAGAGTGGGGAGTTATGGTCAAGAGAGGACGGGAACAGAGTGAGGAGTTATGGCTAAGAGAGGACAGGAACAGAGTGGGGAGTTATGGCTAAGAGAGGACAGGAACAGAGTGGGGAGTTATGGTCAAGAGAGGACAGGAACAGAGTGGGGAGTTATGGTCAAGAGAGGACAGGAACAGAGTGAGGAGTTATGGTCAAGAGAGGATGGGAACAGAGTGGGGAGTTATGGCTAAGAGAGGACAGGAACAGAGTGGGGAGTTATGGTCAAGAGAGGATGGGAACAGAGTGGGGAGTTATGGTCAAGAGAGGATGGGAACAGAGTGAGGAGTTATGGTCAAGAGAGGATGGGAACAGAGTGGGGAGTTATGGTCAACAGAGGATGGGAACAGAGTGGGGAGTTATGGTCAAGAGAGGACGGGAACAGAGTGAGGAGTTATGGTCAAGAAAGGAAGGGAACAGAGTGGGGAGTTATGGTCAAGAGAGGACGGGAACAGAGTGGGGAGTTATGGTCAAGAGAGGACGGGAACAGAGTGAGGAGTTATGGTCAAGAGAGGACGGGAACAGAGTGGGGAGTTATGGTCAAGAGAGGACGGAAACAGAGTGGGGAGTTATGGTCAAGAGAGGACGGTAACAGAGTGGGGAGTTATGGCTAGGAGAGCTCAACGTTGGAGAACGTTGGGGTATTCAAACTTTCTAAACAAAGGGTCAGTTTACTGTACTTAAGAGGAGCTGGACTGTGGCCATTGGGAGTAGAAAAGGTCCAGAGATCAGTGGGGAAAAAATAATGCCCCATTGTTTCAGTGGGAGTAATTTGTGCTTCATCATTGGTTTGTCAGTGGGAGGAATTGTGCCGCATTGTTGGTGTCATTGGGAAAAGTTGTGCCCCATCATTTATGTCATTGAACCCTATTGTTAGTCTCATTGGGAGGAATAGTGCTCACTCATTGGTGTCATTGGGCCCCATAGTTGGTGTCACTGGGAGAAATTGTGCCCCATAATTGATATTAGTGGGAGGAATTGTGCCCCTTCATTGGTATCAGTGGGGGGAATTCTGGCCCCAAGGGCCGGATAAAAGCAAGCAAAGGGATTGCAGTTTGTAGATCACTGACATAGAGGAAGGCAGGGGCACATTCAAACCACCGGGCTCTATAGGTAACTAAAGTATCACCAACCCTTCCATGATGAACTTCTCTGTTAGCGACTGCCTGACCACAGCAATGAACCACACCGTATGGTGCACATATATGGTCACACGTAGGGTTTCATTGAACTGAAGGGAAAGGGGACATTCAAAGAACATTTTTTGATAATTTCCTAACCCCTTTTTTTTTTTTTGCACAGCACACGCACTGAGCTCATCTAACCCATCCCCCACCTCTTAAGCTGTATACTTACCTAGTTGTAGTCCAGCCAATTCCACCATTGACTGAAAGGTTGGTGATACTTTACCTGGTGGTTTGAATGAGCCCCTGCCTTCCTCTATGTCTTTTATACTCCAACATTGAGCTCTCCTAGCCATAACTATTGACTCTGTTGAACCAGTTGGTGCCTGCGTGTAAGCAGTAGAACCCCATTTAGCCTTATTTTTTAAGCTGTATGGTGTAGTGCGCTCTCCCGAAACTAAACACCAGGTGCAATAAAAAGGTGAGCACACAAAAAAAGAGCACAGGGTATAATTACCCGGTCCACCCCTGAAGAGAAACGACCCTAGCCCTGATTCCCTGGGGCTCAAGGCTCTAGATATGGACTAGGGTATTCATGGTCCACCCAGCAGAAGACAGGTGGACCCCTCTCTTTAGGGGACCTGCTGAGTCAAGGTCCACCCGAGTACTAAGTTGAACTCCCCGAAGGGAGGTCCCATGGGAGGTGGAGAACCTGACCACAAGTCCATGTGACCTCCCCCAAGACTTTCAGGAAAAGTCCAAGGACCTACACCCTACTAGTCGTAAGTGAGTAAAGTGCAAATTACACTGTTACCAAAATTATTGCGACGCCTGCCTTTACACGCACATGAACTTCAATGGCACCCCAGTCTTAGTCCGTAGGGTTCAATATTGAGTTGGCCCACCCTTTGCAGCTATAACAGCTTCAACTCTTCTGGGAAGGCCGTCCACAAGGTTTAGGAGGGTGTCTATGGGAATGCTTGACCGTTCTTCCAGAAGTGCATTTGTGAGGTCAGGCACTGATGTTGGACCAGAAGGCCTGGCTTGCAGTCTCCGTTCTAATTCATCCCAAAGGTGTTCTATCAGGTTCAGGTCATGACATGTGCAGGCCAGTCAAGTTTTTCCACCCCAAACTCGCTCATCCATGTCTTTATGGACCTTGCTTTGTGCACTGGTGGGTAGTCATTTTGGAACAGGAAGGGGCCATCCCCAAACTGTTCCCGCAAAGTTGGGGGCATGAAATTGTCCAAAATGTCTTGGTATGCTGACACCTTAAGAGTTCCCTTCACTGGAACTAAGGGGCCAAGCCCAACCCCTGAAAACAACCCCCACACCATAATCCCCCCCCCCACACACCATAATCCCCCCTCCACCCACACCATAACCCCCCCCACCACCACCACCAAATGATTTGGACCAGTGCACAAAGCAAGGTCCATAAAGACATGGATGAGCGAGTTTGAGGTGGAGGAACTTCACCGTCCTTCACAGAGTCCTGACCGCAACCCGATAGAACACCTTTGGGATTAATTAGAGCGGTGACTGCAAACCAGGCCTTCTCATCCAACATCAGTGCCTGACTTCACAAATGCTCTTCTGTAAGAATGGTCAGACATTCCCATAGACACCCTCCTAAACCTTGTGGATGGCCTTCCCAGAAGAGTTGAAGCTGTTAGAGCTGCAAAGGGCGGAGCCAACTCAATATTGAACCCTCCGGACTAAGACTGGGATGTCATTAAAGTTCATGTGTATGTAAAGTCAGGCGTCCCAATACTTTTGGTAATATGGTGTAAGTACTTAGGGTGCCAAAGTGCAAGACAGTGGCTAGTACCATGAAAGTTCCACCAATCTTAGCCAAAAGGCCCAGCCCAGGAGGAAGGTGTGATTAAAAAGAATGCTGTGACCATCCATAGTGCCGTCCCCAACCCCAAGGAGCCATTGACTCTAAGTGGGTGACTCTTCAAAGGATATGCTTGTTCCAGGTCAGCATCTCAAAGCACTAAAGACGGCGAGAGCCAGGCAAATAGTATTTCCAGCACCATCAGCCTTCTCACAGCCATCATATTTCCCCTTTAAGGTTAAATCCAAGCAGCTTTAAATATAACTGTATTCCTCGTCCTTTTGCTGTATTTCTGTTTAATATGAAGAAATAATTTGCTGTCCTCCGGCGGCTCACATGGGGCTCTGACTCCCCGGCAGGCATATAAAAGAGGAATTAAGTCTCTAATGTTAATTAGAATATCTCCATCCTTTGTGTATTGAAGCCAAGCCGCGGCATTCTGGGAGTTCAGCAACAATGCCTTCCTCCCGTTCAACGCTTTCCCTTGTAAAACAGCAAAATAAATCACATGAAAATTAATCCCGGATTTTCTCCCCTCTGTTTGTTACTCGCTTATTCAGGTGATAAATTTAAATATCTGAATTTTATGAAAACAAATGAAGAGCCGACATGAAACCTCGTCCGGGAGAGTTCCGGAATTATCCTGGAAATCTTAAAGGGGCACTCCACCTATACCTACTGCATATGGTTTCCGCTAGGGTTACAGTGAGGGTTAGTGTTGGGGTTACAGGGAGGGTTAGTGTTGGGATTACAGGCAAGGTTAGTGTTGGGGTTACAGGGAGGGTTAGTGTTGGAGTTACAGGGAGGATTAGTGTTGGGGTTACAGGGAGGGTCAGTGTTGGGGTTACAGGGAGGGTTAGTGTTGGGGTTACAGGGAGGATTAGTGTTGGGGTTACAGGGAGGGTTAGTGTTAGGGTTACAGGAAGGGTTAGTGTTGGGGTTACAGGCAAGGTTAGTGTTGGGGTTACAGGGAGGGTTAGTGTTGGGGTTACAGGGAGGATTAGTGTTGGAGTTACAAGGTGGGTTAGTGTTAGGGTTACAGGCAAGGTTAGTTTTGGGGCTACAGGGAGAATTAGTGTTGGAGTTACAGGGAGGGTTAGTGTTAGGGTTGCAGGAAGGATCCTGTTAGGGTTACAGGCAAGGTTAGTGTTGGGGTTACAGGGAGGGTTAGTGTTGGAGTTACAGGGTAGGTTAGTGTTAGGGTAACAGGGAGGGTTAGTGTTACATGGAAGGTTAGTGTTAGGATTACAAAAAGGATTAGTGTTAGGGTTACAGGGAGGGTCAGTGTTGGGGTTACAGGGAGGGTCAGCGTTGGGGTTACAGGAAGGGTTAGTGTTGGGGTCACAGAGACGTTTAGTGTTAGGGTGACAGGGAGGGTTAGTGTTGGAGTTACAGGGTAGGTTAGGGTTACAGGAAGGATTAGTGTTAGGGTTACAGGGAAGGTTAGTGTTAAGGTTACAATAAAGATTAGTGTTAGGGTTACAGGAAGGATTAGTGTTGGGGTTACAGGGAAGGTTAGTGTTGGAGTTACAGGGTAGGTTAGGGTTACAGGAAGGATTAGTGTTAGGGTTACAGGGAAGGTTAGTGTTAGGGTTACACGGATGGTTAGTGTTAGGGATATAGGGTGGGTTGATTTTAGGGTTACAGGGAGGGTTAGCATTAGGGTTACAGGAAGGATTAGTGTTGGGGTTACTGGGAGGGTTAATGTTACAGTTATAGGGAAGGTTCTCATTTTGACTGGCCATAAGAATCTCACATTCTTGTCTGATCTCCCAGAAGGGTGCGATGGGCTCTTTTTCTGTCAAGCTTCATTTACATAGTCTCGTTCTTACCTGGTACCAAGAATGCTGACGCATTGTCTGAACAGTTGTCCTCCGCTTCCAAGATGGAGTCGACTCCTGTTCCTATGATACCTCCTGATAGTACTCTGGTCACTGTTCGCACCAGTCTCACTTCACCCTTGGGTGACAGAATTCTTGCCGAACAGATCTACTCTCCTCCCGAGAAACCTTGTGACCGCTGCTTTGTCTCCTCACTGCTTTGCTCCAGACCTACCATTCTCCCAAGGCAACTGGCGCCCAACAACATGCTTGGCGGTTTGAAAGGTGGATGAGTCTGGCAGCAGTTTTCATGATGGACTGAAGGGGGGATATTCTATTTATAGGTAAGCCAATGAGAAGGGAGTTCCAGTAGTTGAGGCGAGAGATAACCAGGGAGTGAATCAGGAGCTTCGTGGTTTCATTGGTTAGGAAGGGGCGTATTTTGGAGATGTCGCGGAGGTTAAGGCGGCAAGTTTTGGAAAGTGATTGGATGTGGGGCTGAAAGGAGAGTTCAAAGTCCAGGATAACACCTAGCACCCTGACATGTGGAGATGGGTGGATGGTTGTGCCATTTCTCTTGATAGAGAAGTCAGGGGAAGAGGCACTTGGGGAAGGAAATATTATGAGCTCAGTTTTGGACAAGTTGAGTTTGAGGAAGTGGTGTGACATCCAGGCAGATATGTCTGTTAGTAAGTTAGTAATGCGTGAGGAGACTGATGGAGTGAGGGGTGGAGAGATAGATTTGGGTGTCGTCAGCGTAGAAATGATATTGAAAGCCGTGTGAGGCTGACCCAGGGAAGAGGTGTAGATTGAAAATAAGAGAGGTCCAAATACAATACCTTGGGGGACCCCGACGGAGAAGGGAAGAGGAGAGGAGGAAGTAGGATTGTAAGTGACACTGAAGGTGCGTTGGGATAGGTAGGATGAGAGCCACTGAAGAGCATAGTCACAGAGACCAAGGGAGTAAAATTTTTTTTTGAGGAGGGGGTGGTCAACCGTATCAAAGGCCGCCGTAAGAGAATCCTCAAAGAATTCCTGTGTTAGAGGAGCATCTCCGTGGTCTTCGTTCCACTTGGGTACAGGTCCAAGAGTCCTTGCAACTTGCCAGTGATAGGTACAGACTCCATGCTGACCGCAGATACCTACCTGCGTCTTCCTACCAGGTTGGGGAGAGGGTCTGGCTGTCATCTCGCAACCTCCGACTCCGTGTTCCCTCACTGAAACTGGCACCATGGTTTATTGGGCCTTTACTTATTCTCCGTAGGATCAACCCAGTGGCTTACGCATTAGACCTTCATTCTAACATGTGTATTTCAAATGTATTTCATGTTTCCTTATTAAAACCTTTGGCATGCAACCGCTTCACCACCTTGGTACCATGTTCTCGCCTAGTTCAGGTTGAAAACCATGAGGAGTATGAGATACAATCAATCGTAGGTTCCGTGGGCACATACAGTACCTGGTTCTTTGGAAAGGGTACAGTCCGGAGGAGCGCTCTTGGGTCTCATCCTCGGACATACATGCCCCTGTCCTCCTCCGTGTTTTCCAAAGACGTTTTCCCCTCAAACCTGGTGGCCCTCTGAGGGGGAGGGGTCGTTGAGGAGGGGGTACTGTCAGGGCTGGGCTCAGCCCTCCCTTCTCAGTGCTCAGGTTGCTCAGCTGATGGTTAATTACCAGCTCTCCTAATTCCACAGTGGCTCATCTGGCGATCATTTCCTGCTCGTCAGCCAGCCCCTTCTGGCTATTTAAACTGCCTGGTTCAGTCCTTCCGTGCCTTCGCCTTGGTTAAACATATCTGGAGATTCTCTGCTGTGTTCCTGTTAAAGACTTGCCTGACTGACGTCCCTTCTGGTTGCTGATCCTGTTTGCTGCTTCCGACTACTCTGATCTCTGGTTTCCTGATTTACTGGCTTGCTCTGACTACCCGCTTTGGATACCGAACCCTGGCAATGTTTTGACTATGTTTACTATTTGTACCATTTTTACCGTTATATTAAAAGGTGTAATTTTTACTGCATTTTCAGTATCCGTTTGATGCATGGTTCTTGACAGTGTTGACGTTAGAGAGGGATAGTGTTAGGATTATGGGAGGGTTAGTATTAGGATTACGGGGGGTTAGTTTTAGGGTTGCAAGGAAGGTTAGGGTTAAAAGGAGGGTTAGTTTTAGGGTTACAGGAAGGGTTGGGGTTAGAGAAGGGATTATGATTTGAGTTACAGGCAGGGTTAGTGTAAAGGGGTACCTTAGAGAAAGACATTGCTCTCTGCATTGGGATATATTGTAAATACACAGTAGTAATTTACAGTGAAACTACTTTTCTTTTTAAAACTGTGTTCAAAATTGGGTGTGTTCTCAGTGTTCTGATGTGAAAAGTTGCAGGGTCTGCATCCCTTTAGAAGTATTTAACACCTTTGGGAGTATCTCACCAAAACTGAAATTTCTATTGCAGAAGATGCCTAAAATCTGACTTATCTTAGTGCAGACTTCCGGGAAAATCAGTGAGCCAATCACACGAGTAGGAAGTGACATTTCAGGGGGCATTGCGTACACCAACACTCTACAGAACACCTCTAGGTGGCCATATTGCATTGAATGTTACAGATGTAGCGGCACCCTCGTAGGGACTGCTGAAAGTTGTAGTCCGCCTGTCACCCTGCCCAGCCCGGCATTCACTTCCCAGTCATTCTTGAGACAATGAACAGTCCGTATGTTTGTTTTGTATTTTATTGGGGGATTTTGAACTTGGATAGGGTAAGGGAAATTATGGGATGCCCAGAATCAATAATGGAATCAATAAGATGATCAGATGGAACCTCTATTTAGAGTTCCAGCCTCCTCCAGCACAACGCTTATTTGTAGACTATTCCTCTCCCTCCTGTACCATACTTGGTTCCTAGTACAGCTAGCACATGGTTAGGCCCAACTCTGACTCTGTCAGACCTTAGCCATTTGCAGGCAGGGACCGCGGGCCCCTTTGATATAGCAACAAAAATAGGAAAGTCTTTAGTGCTAGCTGACCTTGGTGGACTACTGCTCCCAGTCGGTCCTCTTCAGGCCCTGCCAGCCCTCCTGGCTGCAGTTGCCCGACTCCACTGCCCGTGACACCACAGTCTCTCCTGCTGCCTCCACATCCATCTCAGGCTGCACTCTCCCAGTCCGCTCCGGCGTGCCTTCCCAGCTCTTCCAACTATGCCTGTCACTTACCAGCCCTCCTGGCTGCACTCCGGTGGATCCCTCCTGGAGACTTGCCCGGCAACACTAGCTCCCATTGTTCTTCTCAGTCCCTCTCTGTGCCTCCTGTCCAGATCCTTCTTTGTTACTCAGAAAGGCTCCGACTTGCACCCGAACCCCACAGGCCCCATGTCACCCCCCCCCCAGACTGGGGGGGGGGTACCCCAAAGGCCCCGACAAACTAGTGCTCCATCTCTAGCTTCTTCCACCCGACAACTCCTCCCACGCTGGACTGCCCCTGGGTATTTAAGGAGGTCTGCCCCCTGCCAATCCAGGTTTGAAATTGGTCAGGGCTCCTTAGAAAATCCCAGACAGCTCCACCTCTCTTCCCTTCCTTCCTTCCTTCCTTCCTTCCTTCCTTCCTTCCTTCCTTCCTTCCTTCCTTCCTTCCTTCCTTCCTTCCGGAATCCTCTAGAAGAAAAAGGGAGGTAACCGAAAGATAATGCTATCTGTGAGTCACCAGCCTACTCTGAGCCACTCCCAGCCCACACAGATCAAAACAAACTTACAGCTAAGCCTGATTAAATTTACCTGCACTTACAAAAACCTAATTCTAGCACCTACCTAAAATAGAGGGCGCTACACAGAAAATCAAAAAGGTAATTTTTAATAACATTCCATTGCTTTTTTTTGTGACTTGAACATTAGGTGTCACCAGGACAGGAAGTGAGAAAATCCCTTCAATGAATACAGCATAAAAAACAGACAGGGGTTCTAATCACACCACCCAGAGTTACAAAGGAGCATTTCCTAGTCCAAGCATTTACCCATTTCCTGGAGTCGCCCTTTTAATTCCTTACTTCTGCGTTTTCCCGAGCGCTCCGAATAAACAAATCAAATGTTAACTTTGTTTTTTTTTCCCCGGTGTTTTATCTGATGGAAACACATTTTGTATCTTTGTTTACAAGCGGTCTGTATCAGTTTGCAAATCATCCAGAAGCCATTTCTTTGCTTGTTTTGCATAAGTAGAAAAAGTGAAAAATTTTTATCGCTATAGAAACAGAGTGAAGTCTTGCTGGGAGGAGAGGACTTCTCAGGATATGAAGTGAACTCTGCGCTGGCCGAACGTTCTGTCCTTATTACTCGGCGAGACTGGATAATGGAGGAACCGCTCTCTGGCGGCAACGTTCGCAGCGGGGGCTTCTATCTCGGAGGTCAGGGTTATCGGCAACATTGTCACAATTGTATCAAGGAAGTTTTGAGTGATTTTCATGACTTCTGCGCGGCTGCCTTGCTGTTCATATTACCTGGACTCAACTTTACAATATTAAAGTGGAACTTCAAGTTTTTTTTTAATTATTTACCAAAGAAAAAAAATGGCGCAAACTAGATGGACTGGTGTCTTCATTCAACCTTGGGTCCCCTAGGGAGTGCTTTATTACACAGGCTGGGCTCATAGTACAACAGGACTAAGCCGCATTCACAGTCCTAGAAGAATGCCTGTTCCCCGCTCCCCTAGGACAAGTAAGGAGCTGCCAATTTTGATCTCCTTATATTGCTGATCTGGGACAAGTTCCTTCAAGCTCCTCCATTGCTGATTTAGGAAAAGTTCCTCCAAGCTCCTCCATTGCTGATCTGGGGAAAATTCCTCCAAGCGCCTCCATTGATGATCTGGGACAAGTTCTTCCAAGCTCTATCATTGCTTATCTGGGACAAGTTTCTCCAAGCTCCTCAATTGCTGATCTGGGTCAAGTTCCTCCAAACTCCTCCATTGCTGGGACAAGTATGCAGCAAATGGAAGACAAAGAAAGGTTGGAAATCCTTATGTGTACATTTCTCCCAGGTCAGTGATTCAGAAAGTGTTCAGAAAATATTGAAGAAATGACAGCCAGGCAACCAACAGTTTCAGAAGGAGGTCTCCACAGAACGTCATAGCTCCTACTTGGAGCTGATCTGAGACAAGTTCCTCCAAGCTCCTCCATTGCTGATCTGGGACAAGTTTCTCCAAACTCCTCCATAGCTGATCTGGGACATGTTCCTCCAAGCACCTCCATTGCTGATCTGGGGCAAGTTCCTCCAAGCTCCTCCATTGATGATCTGGGACAAGTTCCTCCAAGCTCCATCATTGCTGATCTGGGACAAGTTCCTCCAAGCTCTTCCATTGCTGATCTGGGGCAAGTTCCTCCAAGCTCCTCCATTGCTGATCTAGGACAAGTTTCTCCAAGCTCCTCCATTGCTGATCTGAGGCAAGCTCCTCTATTGATGATCTGGGACATATTCCTCCAAGCTCCTCCATTGCTGATTTGGGACAAGCTCCTCCAAGATCCTCCATTACTGATCTAGGACAAGTTGCTCCAAGCTCCTCCATTGCTTATCTGGGGCAAGTTCCTCCAAGCTCCTCCATTGATATTCTGGGACTCGTTCCTCCAAGCTCCATCATTGCTGATCTAGGACAAGTTCCACCAAGCTCCTCCATTGCTGATCTGGGGAAAGTTCATCCAAGGATCTCCATTGCTGGAACAAGTATGCAGCAAATGGAAGACAAAGAAAGGTTGGAAATCCTTATGTGTACATTTCTCCCAGGTCAGTGATTCAGAAAGTGTCAAGAAAATATTGAAGAAATGACAGCCAGGCAACCAACAGTTTCAGAAGGAGATCTCCACAGAACGTCATAGCTCCTACTTGGAGCTGATCTGAGACAAGTTCCTCCAAGCTCCTCCATTGCTGATCTGGGACAAGTTTCTCCAAACTCCTCCATAGCTGATCTGGGACATTTTCTTCCAAGCACCTCCATTGCTGATCTAGGACAAGTTCCTCCAAGCTCCTCCATTGCTGATCTGGGGCAAGTTCCTCCAAGCTCCTCCATTGATGATCTGGGACAAGTTCCCCCAAGCTCCATCATTGCTGATCCGGGACAAGTTCCTCCAAGCTCTTCCATTGCTGATCTGGGGCAAGTTCCTCCAAGCTCCTCCATTGCTGATCTGAGGCAAGCTCCTCTATTGATGATCTGGGACATGTTCCTCCAAGCTCCTCCATTGCTGATTTGGGACAAGCTCCTCCAGGATCCTCCATTACTGATCTAGGACAAGTTGCTCCAAGATCCTCCATTGCTTATCTGGGGCAAGTTCCTCCAAGCTCCTCCATTGCTGATCTGGGGAAAGTTCATCCAAGGATCTCCATTGCTGGCACAAGTATGCAGCAAATGGAAGACAAAGAAAGTCTGGAAATCCTTATTTGTATATCTCTCCCAGGTCAGTGATTCAGAAAGTGTTCTGAAAGTATTGAAGCAATGACAGCCAGGCAACCAGCAGTTTTAGAAGGATATCTCCATAGAATGTTAGTGTGAAGTCATAACTCCTACTTGGAGCTGACTTATAAACTACCAAGTCATGGGATCAGCATGGCAGCCAGAGAATTAGTATTTTCAAATGGAGAGGGAATGTTAGCTTGTGTATCTCCAAAAGGTGGGTTTCCTTTAAAGGAGACCTGTCTATTGAGCAAGTGTGGGGTCTACTATTGCGGACCTCTTTGGAAAATGCAAGCTGCCTGGTTGTCACACCGAATGCAAGATTCTGAGTCACTGACCGAGCACCAGTATGCAGATCCTGAGTTCAGGCAGCTGTGTTACCAGGTTCCAGGCCCCACCATCTTTACAGCACAGTACAGCCTCCATATTTCTCTTGGTTCAGATTTTATAGGCACACTCCAGATAAACGTAAGTATAAAAACCCTCCACACACTATGGATATGTAGCGCCCCCTTGCTGTAAGCTGATAAGCCAATTCCCTTGCCAAGGCCTCCAGTTAGATTTTCAGTGATGGATCCAAGACCCTAATAACCATCCCTCTAGTTCAATATTGCTGTATGAAAGGTGGAATTTGAGCAACAATCCCACTATGAGAAATTGGGGGCATCACACTTCAGTAAATACAAAAAGCGTTTGCCTAGTGGAGGAGTCTCTGTCTGCTTGATGGTGGTAGGAAAGGTTCCCCTGGGTGCACGTGCCTGGGCCTCAGATGTTTAGTGGACTAGGACCTGGAAACACTAGGAAAGGAGAGGCCCCTCATAACTATGTAAGCATCTGATTCCCAACATGGCCCAAGGGCCAACTTGAGTGTAGAACCTAAGAGGGCAGTGAACTAGGGGAATGCCAAAAGCAAAGTGAAAAACATGGGACTTTAAGGGATGCTCATGATATTATAATATATTGTGACACATACAGTAAATATATAAGATTACAAAATCTAAGACCATATAACATGTACCATAAAAAACATTCAAACATCACTTACTTGTAAAAACAAGGAAGGTCCAAGGATTCAAACATCACTATGGAATCCCTACTGGGGAGGAAGCGGTCTCGAGGAAGCGAAAAGTGTTGACACGTACATTTTCACCTTGTTTTGGAGGGGCTATTTTGTTATAATATGTGATTGTGTTTTATGGTCAAATTTGGGGAATCTTTAATCCATTTATTTTTTTTATTGTTGTTACATAATAAAAGATTTTGTAATTTTATATATTAAGGGGGTTGATTTACTAAAGGCAAAAAGACCAGTCATGAGGTAAATCTTCACTCAACAAAGAATACCCAATCACGTGCAAGGAAATTAAAAAAAAAAACTGCATTTTTGCTTGCACGTGATTGGATGATGGAAGTCAGCAGAGCTTCTGCTCATTTACTCTAGAGCAACTGCACTTTGCAAAGTGCACAGTCAATGTGATTTCCTGGGTGGCATCCCTTAAAGTCCCATGTTTTTCACTTTTCTTTTTGCATCCCTCTATTTCACTACACTCTAAGGCTCCACACTCAAGTTGGCCCTTGGGCCATGTCAGAAATCAGATGCTTACATATTTATGAGGGGCCTCTCTTCCCGTTTCCAGGCCTAGTCTACTGAACACCCAAGGCTTAATCACGTGCACCCAGGGGAACCTTTCCTACCCCCGTCAAGTAGACAGAGACTCCTCCACTAGGCCAATGCTCAATACTCAATCTCAACCAGAATGTCAACACTCCCCAGTTATTGGCTGGACCATAATTTCTTTGAAAGATTACACAACCAGTCCAGCACTTATGGCCACAGTCTAAGCCATTACCTTACAAATGTGTGAAGATTGTCACCAAGTTTAGTCCCCACCGAACACATCACAGAGGCACCTTGGCTGAAAATATTTACTAGCTTGTATAATTTAACTCATGTGGTCTCGATAGTCCTTATTCAAAACAGCACAGGGGCTTTTGGAGTGAACTGCAGGTTAACCTTTTGCCTACTGACTATAGGCCCTATTTTTGGGAGGTGTGCGCCTGGGGGACCCTTGGAGTAGTCTTGCTTCCAATTCATGTCTCCCCGAGACACACAGACTCTGGGAATCTAGGATCTGGATACAGAGTTGGGAGGTGTGCGCCTGGGGGACCCTTGGAGTGGTCTTGCTTCCAATTCACGTCTCCCCGAAACACACAGACTCTGGGAATCTAGGACCTGGATACAGAGTTGCGGCCTTTGTGCCCTAACCAGCAATGACTGCTTTAAACTGTGAGGCTCAGAGCTGATGTTAATATAATCAGCTGCAAAACAACCTCACACTGGGGTCTCCTGCTATAATCTCTTTACTAATGTGTCTTTCTCCCATGGTATCATTTCCGCATTGTATGCCTCCGAGGTGTGAAATCCCATTGTTAATTGAGTCACCTTATGTTTCTGTCTGTCTGCTAATCCTTTAGATATTTGGACAGCCCTAGGTCTTCTTACTGGGAACTGGTGCTGAACGTTCTGGGTGGGCACTGAGTCACCAAGGCTTGTCTAGGTGACTAGTTAGCTTACTGTATAATTAGATTACTGTTTATGTTGGCTGTTCCTTAGCAATGTTAATTATCTTGCTGTCTGCATAACGTGGTCAAAGCTTTTACCAGATTTTGTCTGGTATATATTCTGTGTGAGTTTACAATAAAGTGATTTCCAGTGTTCACCTAAGCTAGTGTAGCACCCTCTATCTAGTGTAGGTGCTAGAGCGAGATTTTTCTGTAGTGCAGGTAAATTTAAACAGGGCCTAGCCAAAAGCTAGGCCTGTTTGTTTAGATCTGTGGGCTGGGAGTGACCTAGAGTAAGCTGGTAACTTACATCTAGTTTAATCTTTCGGTTACCTCCCTTCTGCTTCTCGAGGCCTCTAGAAGGAAGGTGGGGAAGAAGGGTGGAGCTGTCTGGGGTGTCTTAGGGAGCCCTGGCCAATCCCAAGCCTGGATTGGCAGGGGGCAGGCCTCCTTAAATACCTACAGTCAGCCCAGCTGGGGAGGAGTTGTTTGGGTGGAAGAACTGGAGATGGAGTATTAGGACTCTTGAGGAAGCCCCCTACTCTGGGGTGGGGGTAACCTTGGTCCACGGGGGGCTTGAAGCTGAAAAGGAACCCCACACAACCCAAGGGGCATCCTGAACAGGAGCAGGAGAGGACAGCGGGGATTACTGCCGGGCAAGTCTCCAGGAGGGATCTATCAGGTGTCCGTGAGTGATAGGCACAGTTGGGAGAGCTGGGAGAGGCATGCCGGAGCGGACTGGGAGTATGCAGTCTGAGATGGATGTAGAGCCAGCGGGAGAGACTGTGATGTTACTGGCAGTGAAGCCAGGCCGCTGCAGTCGGGAGGGATGTCAGGGTCTGCAAAGGGATGACTGGGATCAGTAGTTCACCAAAGAGGGCAGCTAGTTCCAGAACTTTCTTTGCTACACCATAGGGGCGAGCAGTCCCTGCCTGTAAATTGTCCCAAACCATGCAAGAATCTTTGTTTCCTGGGCATCCCATGAATTCCCTAACCCCATCCAAGTTTAATCCCTCAAAAAAATACATAATAAAAGCGGATGGACTTGTTCGTTGTCTTGGAGTGTCTGGAAGTGAATCCCGGGCTGGGCAGGGTGACAGGTGGGCCACAATCACTCAGCAGCCCTTACGGCTGTACCGCTACACTAGTGTTGTCTACATCTTGGGTGCTCAGCTATAATACCTGGTTCCAGACTGGAGGAAGCTGTATCTTGGCAGAAGCACCCAGGCTGGGTGCCAGGCATTATTTCACAGTTTACTAACTTTTTGTTGCATAATTTAACTCAATTGGTCTCCATGGTCCTTGTTCGAAAAATGTTGGTAAAATTTTGGTAAGGTACAAGATGTCCCTCAGAGCTCAAATATCACATATCTACACTCCATAGGTTAGGTTAGGCTCAGTTATCCCCCCAACATTGGCATTCTATTTCCCACATTCTTCTTTATTGGGCTTTCCTCTTCACCCCAATCTCCTAAATACCTAGTTCCTACCTCACTTGAGCGCCAAGGGCCAAACCCCTAAAAATGGGAAGTCGTGGTCAACAGGGGCTCCAGCATTGTGGTGGCGTGAATTGAATGGTATTACAAAGCACATTCAATGCACCTGCCCTTGCAGCATACCACAATGCAAAGGAACAATCTCCCAAAAATAGTGCAGGCAACCCTAAAAAGTTTTATCTGGAATTTTATGTTGCTTAATTAAATCTAACCTCTGGCCTTCCTTTCATTCTTGCACAGTTACAGTATACAGACTCCTCTCCTGGACTGAAATGGCTTACTCTGATTTCACTGCACACTGTGAGCGTCTCACAATGTGCATTAGAAGTTGCAGCAAGGCATTACTGGAGGACCTCCAGCATCATCTTGCCTTTTAGTCCCCAGCCTGGCTGTCATTGGCCTGGCCCCTTTCGTTCATTGGATTTTAGTTCAATTATGGAGGCTCAGCATCACATGTGGGTGTTACTTAAGTAAATGCACTACTCCAGACTGACACCACACCCATCGTGGAATTTTAATATTTGCATAGCTCCTCCCAAGAGCCCGCCCACTGCTTGCATCAGAACTGAGGGCTCTTGAGAGGAGTACTGAGCCAGGGTGTTACGATGTGTTCAGTAAGCCATGTACAGCATCCTGCCAGACCCTCCCACCAGCCTACCAGCATTGTATAGAGAAGCACAGAGACCCAGTGATGACATCATTAGGTCTAAAACAAGGTATGTCATGAGAACAGAAAGTTTGTATTTCAAAATATCATTAAACTGTTGATGAAGTAGAAAAGAGGAACTAGGGACAGCAAAATATAAGCTGATTAAACTTCAGCTTTAAGCATAACATTTACGTTCTATAATCTCCGAACATGTTTTAATTATATTAGAGTTCCCATAATGCTGCATCTGCCACCAATTTATCTTTACAATCCTAATTAAAACTCATTAAGTATTTATCTAATCAACTTTGCTGAGAAAACAAAAAAGGTCAATACTTCCTTTATTAAATAAAGCAGTTGATGAAGTAATAAAGCGATGTTTAGCCCCTTCCCTACCTCCTCTTAATGGATCTCTTCTGGATGGTGGTGAATTGAGGTTTCCTCTCAGGACGATAACATCCTAAGTGATAAACTCGAACTATAAAATCTTTTTATTTGGGGCCATCAGTACTTAAAATGCATGTGCCATTTATAGGATGTTCCTAAACCAGCCAGGTGGAAATCCAATCTCTAAAACCTCAGAGGTTGATGTAATTTTAAAACGTGTTTTTTGGTATTCCTAAATCTGCAGGCTGTTTGTCCCCCATCGGCACAGTGTATGGAACCCATGGCTTCTATAGAGTAGGGCTCGGGACCCAACCAGACGATATAACTATGAAAGTACTTCTGGTTCCCATGACTTTAGTGTATGGAACCCATGGCTTCTATGGAGTAGGGCTTGGGACTCAACCTTACCATATAACCATGAAGGTACTTTCAGTTCCCATCAGTGCAGTGTATGGAACCCATGGCTTCTATGGAGTAGGGCTTGGGACTCAACCATACCATATAACCATGAAGGTACTTCCAGTTCCCATCAGTGCAGTGTATGGAACCCATGGCTTCTATGGAGTAGGGCTTGGGACTCAACCATACCATATAACCATGAAGGTACTTCCAGTTCCCATCAGTTCAGTGTATGGAACCCATGGCTTCTATGGAGTAGGGCTTGGGACCCAACCTAGCCGTATAACTATGAAGGTACTTCCAGTTTCCATCAGTGCAGTGTATAGAACCCATGGCTTCTATGAAGTGGGGCTTGGGACCCAACCAGGCCGTATAACCATGAAGGTTCTTACAGTTTGGTGCCACCACAATGTCTCCCATTCTACATTATGAACAGCTTACTCACCTCTACTTTAGGAGCTTCATTTAACTTGAAAACTACACATCAGCCTGACACGGAAATACATAACCTTTCCTGGATTTGACAAAGCCTACCAAAAGGTAACCATTCAGACCCCCCTCCCCTACTAAGAACCAGGTAAATTAAATGGGCTACCTTCTTATACTTGCTACCATTAGAAGTCTGGCCCCACATCTGGCATGGCTGGATACATACCACCAAAGTGGTCTTGAGCGAATATTGAAGATAGATTCAATTTAGAGCACTTCACTGAGCCCAGCAGACCAAGTAATAAAAATTAGCTGCACACCAACATCCGTCCAACAGGTTTATTGAAAGACCCAGTGGGTTTTGAAGAAGCACAATGTATGTGTGAAACATCGTCACCCCTTGGTCCATTGTTTTAGTCCTGGTGGCAGTCTTTCAGTAAACCTGTAGACTTGGTCAACATGTTCACGTTTGCGAGCCGAAAGCTAGCTTCCAGCCCTTTTTTTTTGGTGGATTATTATACTCACCTGTCTCATTTCTCCTACTGAGCCCAGCGGGCCTTTAACATCACTCCTAAATCCCTACTGAGCACATGGTTATCCACATGTCAAAAATGCCACTTCCGAATGGTCTAATCTCACTCATCTTTGATGGCAATGTCTATCTAAAATATGAACAAAATATCAAAATCTACCAGATCTCTATGTCCATCCACTTGCCTACTACACAATGTCCCAAAATGAAACAGGAGGAGACCACAGAGGGAACAACTAGATGGGCATTACAACAACAAAAGTTATATGGACTAAATGGATCCAACCCAATTCTTTCACTACAGAAGGCCAGAAAGCAGATATTTAATATGTTTTCTGTAGAGAGAATCCTTTTATTTTTATTTTTTAACATCTGTGTTCCACTGGGGATAAATCCTTTCCTATAGACACAACAGGTCAAAGAGGGGCAATCTTCCAATTAGGGGCACTATTTCTGGTGTCAACCACTTTGGGCGATTTCTTCTCACCTCCTCTTATGGATATGGGACAGGAAGTGAAGGGAAATCTTCCCAATGGGACACAGATGGCAAAAAAAAAATGACAGGGATTATAACCCTCCCTTTGGGTACTATGCTGCCATCTAGAGTTTGTAGTCAGAAACACTTCCATCAAAATATTGATGTAGGTAGGAATGGAAAGGGACTACAGCCATATAAGAGTGACTACAACATTTCTAAATAAAAAGTTCAGCAGCACAAGCTGAAAGCAGGACTCTATAAGGGCCAATTCACACTGTATGCGATGATAGACGTTTTACCGCATTGTAAAACGTCTCTCACAGCAAGCGGCACACAAGAAACAATTGTTTCCTATATGTCCTATTCACACTGCAACTTAGTCTAGCGCAGATATGCTGCATTTTAAGGCAGAGCATCGTCCCGGATTGCACTGCACTGTTGGGCAGCGCTACACATCGCGCTGCCCGACATTGCAGTGAATAAAGTGTACGTTTTCGACACTTAAAATAAAGCTAGTACAAAACAAAACAAAAAAAGGAAGCAGTTCGATGCAATTAATCGCACATCACACTGCCCCCTATTGCAGCGGCAACACAGAGTGGCTGGCGCGGTGAATTGCTCTGCGATTTTAAGGAGGGATAGTTTGAATTGACTCCAAGACTCTGCCAAGGAACAACACTAGAAGCCACAGAAGAGAGAGCAAGACCAAGAACCCCCATGACAATGTCGTGGGTCCTGTTTGCTATGGAGATTGTGGACCAGCTATAACGGAAGCTAAGTGACTTTTAATGTATCCCAATTGGATACAGACTTGTGCATTTGCTAGGAAAGGATAAGTAATGTGTGCATGCATGTTATATGCATATTTGTTGCAATATGAATGTCTTATTTTTTTATTCCTGTAACCTTAAGAAGATTGTATACACTGCATTCTTGCATAGTATGTGCGCATTAATACACTACTGGGTCATTTCATTTGTTTTGCTGCAAGAATTAAAACAAACAGCAAGAATTAGTGCAACGTGGTCAAATGTGTAAATAAAAATAATATATAAATGTGGCGTTCACTCAATATAAACAATATAAAGTACAACAGCTTCCAAAGTGACAATGCAATAATATTGAATAACAAATGTGCAGAGTATATAAATACTGGTAGACTCGAAAAAAAAGATTGATCCAAATAAAGTGCTAATACAGAAAACGTGATCAGTCCAAAGATAACAAGGATGCATATTGAAGCGCTTGTGGAAAAATGTTTTTATTCAAATGTGTCATCAGTGCAAAAATTCAGTTCATATAGTGATCAGCTTCCACCATCCGTGCACCAATGATGAGCCCCAGCCTCTCACCTCAAATAAAGACCCCCTACAGGTCTACTAGCGCTTCTATTGTTGAATATCTCCTCCATTGACTTTATCAAGGGTTTCAACCCTTGATAAAGTCATGTGATTTGTGACAGGCCTATAGGTCTAGTAGCGCTTCTGTTGTTGCACATCTCGAATATCTAGGCTCTTTTCCTTGGAGCATCCAGCAAAATAGGGTTTATTATGGAAGGGAAACTCCACTGCAAATGGTATCCTCCTTAATATCCTCCACTCTCCTCCATTAAAAGCTCTAAAAACGAGACAATCGGCTTCACATGAATCGGAGACTTCCGGTCTCGGGCTGCGGCCAAAAGTGACGTCACCCGGCTCCTCCCAACGCGTTGCGTCACAAATCACGTGACTTTATCAAGGGTTGAAACCCTTGATAAAGTCAGTGGAGGAGATATTTAACAACAGAAGCTCCTCCAGATCTTTTAATGGAGGAGAGTGGAGGATATTAAGGAGGATAACATTTGCAGTGTAGTTTCTTTTCCAAAATATACCCGATTTGGTTGGATGCTCCAAGAAAAAGAGCCTGGATATTCGAGATATGCAGCAACAGAAGCACTACTAGACCTGTAGGGGTCTTTATTTGAGGTGAGAGGCTGGGGCTCATCATTGGTGCACGGATGGTGGAAGCTGATCACTATATGAACTGAATTTTTGCACTGATATCACATTTGAATATATATATATTTTTGCACAAACACTTCAATATTCATCCTTGTTATTTTTGGACTGATCACATTTTTTTTGCATTAGCACTTTATTTGGATCAATCATTTTTTTGGATCTACCAGTATTTATATACTCTGCACATTTATTATACAATATTATTGCATCATCACTTTGAAAGCTGTTGCACTTTATACTGTTTATATTGAGCAAGCGCCACATTTTTTGATTATTTGTTATTTGCTGTTGTGTGGGAACACCATTTCATGCCGGTGACCTATACATTTTGGTTTGCGCATTAGTATTCTTATTTATCATGGTCAAATGTGTCCATCATTTTAGCCACATGGAGTAAATTGATGTGCCGTATTTCAGTTTTCTGCTTTAAAAATTGAACCTACTAAAATAAAAAAAAAATGGATAACTCGCCTTTAACATCAGAGTCTGTTATTGTGCAAAGTGCATTAATAGACTAGGTGACATTTAAATGATTGTATTTCCAGGAATCGTATAGAGGGATGACAAAACACTTATCATCTGCTGATGGAGGACTTTGCCCAGGCACATGTTTTCATGTTAAAGTCCCCCCCCCCCCCCCCCCCCCCTCATCCTGCATAGTTCCCCCCTTTAAATGTCAATCTTGTAAGTGGCTTCAGCAAATGAACTCCAAAGATTGAAATTATGAAGTGACAGATTGTTGCTAACACACATCATGGCTATTCACGTATGTATTAGTCATCGTTTACCATGCCGGGAGCTCGGTCCTCTCTACGGCAATCCACAGGCCAAGTCAAATAAATTGCGTTTCTCCGCCATATAATCAGAAAATGAAAATGAGGCTGAGCTCTGGGGGCACAGCAATGGAAAGATGTTTTTCTATAGATTAGCGTTCTGTATTTTTTAATCCTAGTAGATTTTAGTCTGTCTGGGCTCAATTTATACATCTCCTCTTGAATTTTGCCATGGCAACTGATTGCACCGAGTCCACATCCATGACCACCGACACTGCATGAAAGCATTCCAGACTTAAAATGTATTTAAAGCTAAAACTTTACTTTTTAGTTGCGGATACCGTGGAGAAAGGGCTGAAACTCTATCGGGTTTTATTTTTTAAGTGAGAGGAACTCTTTCCAATAGGAGGGGACAACTCATGTTAGACAGCTGTCCCCTTTTGAAGACGTTCCTTTTCCCAACATGGACCATCACTGGGTGTACAGACCACTGACCACCAATGGGACCACAGACCACTGAACACCATAGCAGCACAGATCACCAATAATCAATGGGAGCAGAGACCACTGACCACCAGTGGGGGGCACAAACTGCTGACCATCAGTCAGGTCACAGACCACTGACCACCAAAGGGTAAACAGGCCACTGACCAAATAGGGTCACAGACCACTGACCCACTGGCCACCAACGGGGCTATAGACCACTAGAAATCATTGGGAACACTGATTAACAATCACCAATAATGAGACACAGACAACTGATCACCAATGAGGGCACAGACCAATGCCTACAAATGGACACACTGACCACCAATGGGGAGAGAGAACCCTGACCACCAATGAGGGCACAGACCACCAACCATCAATAGGGTCACAGACCAATGCCTACCAATGGACACACTGACAACCAATGGGGAGAGATAATCCTGGCCACCAATGAGGATACAGACCACTGACCCACTGGCCACCAACGGGGCTATAGACCACTGGAAATCATTGGGAACACTGATTAACAATCACCAATGATGACACACACAACTGATCAATAGGGTCACAGACCAATGCCTACCAATGGACACACTGACCACCAATGGGGAGAGAGAATCCTGACCACCAATGAGGGCACAGACCATTAACCATCAATAAGGATACAGACCACTGACAACCAAAGAAGGCACAGACCAATAAACACCATTGAAAGCAATGATCGTTGTTCACCAGTAAAGACACAGACTATTGAACAGCAATGGGAACATGGATCACCGATCACTGATGGTGGAACAGAGCACTGAACACCAATGGGGCCACAGACAACTAATCACCAATGAGGGTACAGACCATTGACCATCAATCGGGTCACAGACCAATGACTACCAATGGATACACAGACCACTGACCCACTGATCTCCAATGGGGCCACAGACCACTGAACACCAATGGGAGCACTAAACACCAATTGCCAATGGGGGCATAGACCACTGACCACCAACGGGGCCACAGACAACTGATCACCAATGAAAACTACTGACCATCAATAGGGTCACTAACCAATGACTACCAATGGATACACAGACCACTGATCCACTGACCACCAATGGGGAGACAGTATACTGACCACCAATAAGGTTACAGACCACTTGACCACCAAAGAAGGCACAGACCAATAAACACCATTGAAGGCATTGATCATTGCTCATCAGTAGAGACACAGACTATTGAACAGCAATGGGAACATGGATCACCGATTACTAATGGTGGGACAGACCACTGAACACCAATAGGGCCACAGACAACTGATCACCAATGAGGGCACAGACCACTGACCATCAATCGGGTCACAGACCAATGACTACTAATGGACACACAGACCACTGACCCACTGATCACCAATGGGGCCACAGACTACCAAACACCAATGGGAGCACTGAACACCAATCGCCAATGGGGGCATAGACCACTGACCACCAATGGGGCCACAGACAACTGATCACCAATGAAGACACAGACTACTGACCATCAATAGGGTCACTAACCAATGACTACCAATGGATACACAGACCACTGATCCACTGACCACCAATGGGGAGACAGAATACTAACCACCAATAGGGTCACTGACCACCAAAAAAGGCACAGACCAATGAACACCATTACAAATGTTGATCATTGTTTGCCAGTAGGGGCACAGACCAATGAACTCCATTGGAAGCATGGATTATCAATTGCAAATGGGGACACAGACTTTTGACAACCAATGGGGGGGGGGGTCACGGATCACTGACCACCAATGGACTCACAGACCACTGACCACCAATTGACTCACAGACCACTGACCATCAATGGGGGGTCACAGATCACTGACCACCAATGGACTCACAGACCACTGACCACCAATGGGGGGGTCACAGATCACTGACCACCAATGGACTCACAGATCACTGACCACCAATTTGCTCACAGACCACTGGCCATCAATGGGGGGGTCACAGATCACTGACCACCAATGGGGGTCACAGATCACTGACCACCAATGGACTCACAGACCACTGACCACCAATGGGGGTCACAAATCACTGACCACCAATGGACTCACAGACCACTGACCACCAATGGGGGTCACAAATTACTGACCATCAATGGACTCACAGACCACTGATCACCAATGGAGTCACAGATCACTGACCACCAATGGACTCACAGATCACTGACCACCAATTGACTCACAGACCACTGACCATCACTGGGGGGTTACAGATCACTGACCACCAATGGGGGTGACAGATCACTGACCACCAATGGACTCACAGACCACTGACCACCAATGGGGGTCACAGATCACTGACCACCAATGGACTCACAGACCACTGACCACCAATGGGGGTCACAAATCACTGACCACCAATGGACTCACAGACCACTGACCACCAATGGGGGTCACAAATTACTGACCACCAATGGACTCACAGACCACTGATCACCAATGGAGTCACAGATCACTGACCACCAATGGACTCACAGATCACTGACCACCAATTGACTCACAGACCACTGACCATCACTGGGGGGTTACAGATCACTGACCACCAATGGGGGTGACAGATCACTGACCACCAATGGACTCACAGACCACTGACCACCAATGGGGGTCACAGATCACTGACCACCAATGGACTCAGACCACTGACCACCAATGGGGGTCACAGACCATTGACTACCAATGGAGGCCCTTACCCCTGACTACCACCAACATTTAAGGGGATGCTTACAGTTAACCACCACCATTTAGGGGAGCACACACCACTGAGCATCACTTTTATAGTACAGTATATCTTAAGTATGGTATATTTTATTTAAAAAAAAAATAATATTGGATAATTTTGGATTGAATAGGGAATAATTAAAACCTTTGTCTGGTTTCTTTTTCTAGCCATCCGGGTGAATTCCCCTTGACTTCCTGCCCTGGAGATCTTTTCAGTATGAGGGGAAATCTCCTATTAGACAGTTGTCACTATAGTAGGTGTCCCCATTGGAAGGTTACCCCTCACCTCCTATTCTGGTGACAACTGTAACATTTTGAAATTCCCATCACTTTCTGTCCCTTTCACAATAGTCCCTAAAAAAAAAACCCATGAAATGATGATTGTCCCCATTGTTGGGGGGCACAAGGACGTATAAAACCATACAAGGTTTCTAACTCTTCCCCACTCCATAAAAAAACTAAAAAAAAAAAAAAAAATCTCTGTCTTTGGCCACACTTTAATGCTTTCTAGCAGCAGGTAAGCATGTGATTCATAAAAAGCATTTGAAGGCAGCCAAGGACAAGTCGTCAGTTCAAAGGAAAAATAATCCCAACAACCCGAGTTTACATTAAGCTCCCCGCCTCCAATCTCACGGAAAATCTTGATTCCATCTGGTGCCCCCTGCAGGTTCTAATTAAAATAACATCCACTTTTCTTTTTTTTTCCAGAGTGGCATTTTACAATTAAGTGGGGTTAACCTTTTTTTTATTTCTCAGATAGTATCAGAGGAGAAAAAAAAAAAATCTTTAACGGCATGGCTCTCCTTTCCTGATATTTCCCGCGTCCAAGGTTGCTACAAAGTAACAGCGAGAGATGATACAAATTTACAACATGAATGACTTTCTTCATCTGAAGGGAGGAAAGAGTTTTGCTTTAAATCCTTTTAAAAAATTTGCAAAGTAAGAACCGAAAAAAAAAAAAAGGGAAAAAAGTGAAGGATGGTTTAGAGCTTATCAGCAAAGCGTACAGAGAGGGGAGACGAGTGAGCTTATTACACGGAGACAACAGACAAATAAGCTGCATGACAACACACTGAGAAAATAAATTATAAGATTAACTAAAGCAAGCGAACAATATCCCCCTTAGCTAACTAAACACGAAAATTATGCGCACAGAGAGGCTAATACTGAAATAATCTTTCGCTTACAACAGATTGTCGGAGTAAACACCGCTGAAGTCAGACCACAGAGGAGGCCTTAAGACAGAGCTCCGGCCTTCCATTCAGTCTTGCACAGTTGTACCGGCTCCTCTCCTGTAATGAAATCACTTTCTACTTCACCGCACACTGTGAGCTTCTCACAATGTGCATCAGAAGCTGCAGTAAGTCACATAGAGCCCCGCCCTCATTTCCTGGCTCAGGCTGACTGTCCCTGGTCCTGCTCCTTTCATTCATTGGATTTCTTTCAGTCACGGAGGCCTGGCATCACAGGTGGGCGCTACCTAGAGTGGTCTGCTTGTAGACAGGTGTAGTTAGGCTTCCCACCTGTAGGGGGCTCTGTGTCATTATTACATGGAAAGGGGTGTGTCAGGAAAGAACTGAACCCTCGGGGATACCATACATAGGGAAGGTGGTCTGATTGCACACTGAACTCTCAAGAGACTTCAGTGGCCATTTTTGGTAGGGAAGCTTCTAAATAAGTAAACGCTGCTTTGGTGCATCAGGGGCGGATCCAGAGTCTAGTCTCAGGAGGGGCACTGACAGAAAATATGTTTTTTTTGTGGGCAATTTATCGAGGAAATGGCTGGTGTTGGCGCTTCAATTATCCCAGTACCATGGTTGTTATTTCTATTAATATATTGTAATATAAAATTTAATGGTTCAACTCACCATAATGCAGAATCAGTGGGAGCCCTGAGCGTGTCACTTGCCACCGTCGCCTGGCACACATTGCGGATTATCACTTGCCACGTCACCTGCCACATGTTGCAGATTGTCACTTGCATGCCACCAGATGTGGATTGTCACCTGCCACATGTTGCGGATTGTCACTTGCCACGTCACCTGCCACACGTTGCAGATTGTCACTTGCCACGTTACTGGCCACACATTGCGGCTTGTCACTTGCCACGTCACGTGCCACCAGATGCAGATTGTTACTTGCCACGTCACCTGCCACACATTGCGGATTGTCACTTGCCTGCCACCAGATGCAGATTGTCACCTGCCATATGTTGCGGATTGTCACTTGCCACGTCACCTGCCACCAGATGTGGATTGTCACTTGCCACGTCACCTGCCACACCTTGCACATTGTCACTTGCCACGTCACCTGCCACACATTGCAGATTGTCACATCACCTGCCACCAGATGCGGATTGTCACTTGCCACACATTGAGGATTGTCACTTGCCACGTCACCTGACACCTTGCGGATTGTCACATAGCTGCTAAGGTGGTGTTTTGCTTGTCTCTTTCTTCTTTGTCCCAGATCAGGCAGCAGAGAGATAATATAATCTCTCTGCTGCCCACACTGCCTGAACAGTGAGGGCAGAAGTTACTGCAGGGATGCGGGGCAGTGAGAGATGATGTCATCTCTCTGCTCCCTTGCACGCCGGCTTGCTGATTGGCCAGCCGCCCCCACTCACACCTAGCCTGCTCTCATCCGCCCAAGCCGCGCGGTCCTCCCGCGGAGCCGCCCGCTCCCTCATCCGTTCGGGGAGCCGCCCGCTCCCTCATCCGCTCGGGGAGCCGCCCGCTCCCTCACCCGCTCGGGGAGCCGCCCGATCCCTCATCCGCCCGGGGAGCCGCCCGATCCCTCGTCCGCCCACTCTCTCACCGGCCCGCAACAAATTTCTCGGGGGTGGCAATTGCCCTGTTGCCCCCCCTGGATCCGCCCCTGTGGTGCATTTATGACGAGTATAAAGCGTAGGGAGAGGTTCCTGAAAATGGCAACCTCCTCCACTGTCATGGATTTTGAAATTATGTCTATATTGGGCATGTGGGTGCTACCTATGCTGGTCTGCTTGTAGACAGGTTTAGTTAGCCTTCCCACCTGTAGGTGGCTCTGTGTTATTGTTACATGGAAAGGGGTGACTCGGGTAAGATCTGAACCCTCAGGGATACCATACATAGGGAAGGTGGTCTGATTGCACACTGAACTCTCAAGAGACTTGGTTGGCCATTTTAGGTAGGGAGCCTTTTAAATAAGGGAACCCATGTTGCTTAGCTGCGTTTCTGGCCAGCGAGTGGTCAGGGACAACAATCTGCTTGTGAGGGAGAGTGTAAAGCAATCGTCTCCAAACTTTCTAAACAAAGGGCTAGTTTACTATGAGGGGGGGCAGAGTTTAGACATTAGGGGGGTGGACTGTGGCCATTGGGAGTAGAAAATGTCCTGGCATCAGTTGTATTAAACAGTGTCCCATCTTTGGTGTCAGTGATAGGAATTGGGCCCCATTGTTGGCTTCATTGGGAGGAACTGTACCCCATCACTGGTGTCATTGGGAGGAATAGTGCCCCATCACTGGTGTCATTGGGAGGAATAGTGCCCCATCACTGGTGTCATTGGGAGGAATACTGCCCCATCACTGGTGTCATTGGGAGGAATAGTGCCCCATCACTGGTGTCATTGGCAGGAATTGTGCCCCATCACTGGTGTCATTGGGAAGAATTGTGCCCCATCGTCGGTGTCATTGGGAGGAACTGTGCCCCATCACTGGTGTCATTGGGAGGAATTGTGGGTGGGGGGCCTGGGGGGGGGGGTTCAGGTTTGGGGGACCTCTTATACGCAGAGTTGGTTTACATTGTCATTGACAGTCACACATTGTTAAAATGCACACCGCGTCATTCCGAGGTCACACATGCCCACACACACACAGTCATAGCGCTCTATGTGGGACCCAGGCTTAGGACATCAGTGGTCAGTGAGATGCCAGAAGTGGTGGTATACTGAGCTGCAACCCCCACTTCCACCATCAGCAGCCCTGCTATATGAAGAAATCTCATAATACCTAATGTCATTGTTTACTATACAAGCGTCAAGCTTTCTTCATATTGTTAAAACCCACTAACATCACAGAGGTCAATGGGTTGGTGTTGTGGATGGACTAGAAGGTTATCTATCCAATATTCTTGGAAGTGTCAAATATGCAGCTGGGTAGCACTCCCTTGGCAGTAATGATGATAGTTTTAGAGATGGGCTCCAGTCACTTTTCAGAGCAAACATAGAGTTTATTGGCTCTATTAAACTGGGAGATTGTAAGGGCACATGGTACTCATGAGATGTGGCAGGCTCCCGAAGAGGGACAAAAAGTACTTACAGCCTTCATAGATAGAGAACCTTGAAACCAATCTTGTAGATCAAGCTTCTGGTTGCAAAGTACTGGGTGGTTCAGCTACGGAGTCCTTTGGGAAGGTCACCATACTTCAGTTCCAAGCTACCCCATTTAGGTTGAAGTTCCTGTGGTGCTTAGATCCACTTACTCCAAACTCTAGGTCTTTATCCCAGGTCTCTTTTCAGACACAGTGTTCCCCTCTCCAGGTTTCAGGCCCAAGAGGTTGAGAGATACAACAGAGTCCCTCCCCTAGGCAGGAGGCCCAGGTGGAACTTGACCTCCCAAGCTCACTCTTGAAAACCTGTACCCTCTACCAGCCTGTACTGCTGGTAATAAAACTTCTAGTAGTTGGCCACAAAAGTTTAAATAAAATAAATAACTAATTTATAAGGTCATTGCAGCTTCCCACTCGTTTGCCAGGGACACTCCCCAGAAGTGGGCAAAATAAATCAATAACCAGAACTTAGTAGAGACCCAAGAAAGCTTAACTATCCTTCATGCTTAGGCTGATTACAGCCGAGCAACTCTAAAATGAAATAGACACTCCTACTTAAAGCAGGGTGGGTAGGATTGCCACAAAGATACCTCTAATGAGTAGAGTTGCATTCCTGCAACAATCATGGTTTCTGTAGGTACTCCTAGTACAGATTCCCTGCTTGCCTTTAGTTTTCTTAGTACCTGGTGGTGACAGAGTCTTTATAAGCATTCCCTCGTTCTAAGCACCACCTTAACCAATCCTCAGAAATTGGGAAAAAAACGGTGCATTAGTTGGTATCACCTGTCTCACTCCAACAGGAGCTTGATCACATGTTGGCGTGAGACGCGTAAGAGGAGTAGGTGGATTCTTTCTGTATTGGTTGACACCAATAAATTCACCTTGGACTCCTTGACACTGAGTGGCCCCATTCTTGTTTTTCTGTTTTTGATGTCAAAGGACCAAGAACCATTTAGGTGTGGGTGAGCAGTAAGGGGAGCCTTGTTGCAGAGTATTTGGGATTTATTGTTCAGAAATTGGAGTCAAATATCAAGAGGCAGGAGCCCTACCCAGAAAGACAGTAAGAAGCCTGCTTAAAGTGGATCTTCACCCTCCAGAACATGTTACCTCCCATCTATGCCTCTTCCCCTGCACTGCACATTGTCTGCTAATGATGTGCTCTGTTCCCCCTCTGCCTCCTGGGATATACACATCACATATCCCAGGAGGCATAGTCCTTCATTGGGAAAGGAGGGGGGCGGGCCAGGCCACGAGTCATTGGGAAGTCTTTGGCTTAACCCAGAAAAGCCAGCAACTTACCAATGAGGTGAAAAAAGAAGATAGCGGCACCGAGGGAGGGGGAAGCGGATCTCAGTTGGACAACACTGGATCTGCTGGGCGGGTGAATACCTTAAAGGAGAAGTACGGGAAAAGCTTGTTTGGCTGTACTCCTCCTATGGATCACAGGAGTGCAGTTCATTCTGCACTCCTGTGACCCGTTTTCAGCAGACAGTGGGCTGAAGTCTGCTGTCTGCTGACGTCACAAAGCCGGTCAAGGCTCGGGAAAGATTGCGACAATGGGGGTCGGGATCCGCCCACATGCCTGGACCCACACCTGGCTCCAGCTGCTGAGAGACTGAGCTGGCCACTCCCCTCCACAGCCCAGCGTTCCAGTCTGTGGAGCAGAGAGCCAGTGAATGGCAGTCACCGGCTCTCTGCTCATGGAGCTCTGAGAACAGAGTGATCGGCGGTGTTTGATTGCTCGGTTCTCAGTATTAGATCCAGTGGGGGACAGATGCAGCATTGGACCAATGTTGCATCCACCTATTTAAGTATGGTTCTGAAAAATACCCAACCTCATACTTCTCCTTTAAATGTGCAGAACCTGCAACCAGGTAAGTAGGGGTAAAAAAAAAAAAGGGGGGGGGGGCAGGTATTAGGAGGAGCATGAAGATCTGCTTTAATCCAGATGCAATGCATCTGAAAATGCTTGTTCACACCAGCTGCTTTGGGCAGCGTTGGCCAAGACAGTCCCAATACAAAAACCATGCAGTTGGCCCATGGTCCTATGGTTGTCCTATGGCTTCAGTTCACGCCAACGCCCTCAGAATGGTGATGTGAATAGACCCGACGAGGAGGGTGGATGTACAATCATTTCTTGATGGGATTGGCACCCTGCGACCGATTCTACCCGTTTCCTATTAACCTGCTCACACATTCTGCCCTTCAGCTGGAAATTGCGGTAGGGAAATTTACAAGGAAGTGATTTATAATTACAATGTTAATATTGTTTGAGTTTTTTTTTTTCTTCATGTTCACCTAATCACCCGCCACTTCTGAACAATAAAACCAAAGTCTATTTATTTACACCTCTGGGTGTTTGCTCCCCCCCCCGTCATCTTTGAAGGCGCGCGCAGTTTTTCCGCGTCGCCATAGACTGTTTATTTATGCATGCGCTCTCCAATTAAATATTTATTTAATTACAGCTGTGATTATGAAAGAAAAAAAAAACTGGCAAGGAAAACAATCAGGAAGTTGTATAATCACATGTAGCTGTGAAATATCGCCAGCTTACAAGCGCTTCACTTGTATGAATATTTGATGATATTGGGAAAATAAAAGTCACTCTGTAAATGCAAACCGCGAGTTTTGTGTTACTTGTGAGGTCAGGATCTGATTTTATAGCCGTAATTCGCAGTTGAGCTGATTAATTTGGCAGTGATAGGGACCACCTAGAAAACCCCAGTCCCTACTCATCCAATCATGTAGAGCTCACTCCTGTAAGAGAGGTTGGTTTGCCCCGGGTTCCTCTCCCATATTAAAGCAGTGGCAGCCAGGCACAGAGCAACAATCACTCTTTCTGGCTCAATGAACAGTCTAGGGGGTTGCTCTTATCTGAAAGTTATTGCTGAATAAACTTGAATAGGGTATAGGGAGCTGTGGGATACTCCAATAACTCTGGACAGCAATGAGAAGACACTCTTTACTTTGGCGCTACTCCTTAGGACAGTCCCCTTTAAAAATGGCTCCGAAATTGGACTGAGGCGCTGTCTGAGATATCCCAGGCCAGGCAAGCACCAAGGATAGGAGCAGCAACAATCACCAGCAGTGGCGGCTGGTGTTTTTTTGGGGAGCAAACACTCTCCCCCCGATTGGTCAGTCGGCGGCACCCCCCCCACCCCTGCACTTACCCCATCGGTTGCAGGCGGGCAGGCTCCTACGGGCGGCAGGTTGCAGGCACCTATGAGCGGCGGGGAGCGGCTCCTGTGTCCTCTCTGAATCACAGCGGCTACCGCTGCGCGGCTCCTCCCTCCTCTTCCTAGGCGTCCAATAGGATCGAAACATAAAAAGAGGAAAGGAGGGCGCACCGACCTTGTGCATTACCAATGGTAAATTTAATTAAAAAGCCATAACAGCAATAATCATACAAACGAGCGTGTAAAAGAGGCTTATCAGTAGATGAGACTACGTCTCTAAACGCCTGCAACCCGGACCTAATACTGGAGGGGTCAGATGGCATCACAAACGGCTAACGCGTTTCAAGGGTGTACCCTCTCCCTCAGAGCCAAAGCAGTTAGCCGTTTGTGATGCCATCTGACCCCTCCAGTATTAGGTCCGGGGTCCCCTTTTTTCAATGACGTAGTCTCATCTAATGATAAGCCTCTTTTACACGCTCGTTTATGAGAATGATTATTGCTGTTATGGCTTTTCAATATAATTTACCATTGGTAATGCACAAGGTCGGTGCGCCCTCCTTTCCTCTTTTTATGTTTCAGTTCTAAGAATACTCATTGTTCTGAGGAGGGCAGCAAGACCACAGGCATTGTTTGATTCAGAGGGTTGGCCGCACCACTTATCCATAGACTAAGCCCCCAAGGAGATTGTTGTTGTTTTGTCCAATGGGATCGCCTGTCCTTTCAGCCAATCGGGTGACCGGTGTCAAAACCCGCTTCCCGATTGGCCGGGAGGAGGATCGGTGTTACAACAGTGAATATTGATTCGCTGTTGTAATATACCTGGGTGGGCTCAGAACGCAGACCCAAGCCCACCCTATATTGAAGCCTATTAGAGCCTCTGGCTCTAATTTTTTCTACAAAGAAAAAGCCCCTCTGCATTGGAATCCATGCGACGGTGTCCTGAGAGGGGCCGGACGCATGGATAGGGGAGGCGGTGATGGACAGGAAGGGGTTGGCACCCATGCGCCCTTAATGGACGGGCGCTTCTGATCACCAGGATCCTCCACTCTCAGGTCTGTACTCACAACTTCTCTCGATACTTGGATGCCTCCATGCAATATCAGACGGACATTTCCCTAGGGAACTCTCCAGACCGGATCCTTTGTGAAATCCCTTGGTTAGCTTCAGAGATTCTCAGCAAACAGGCCGCATTGGCTTTAGCATAGCTGGGACCTCAATGAGATCAGGTATAATTTCATCTGGACTGCCTGGAAGGACAGCAGCCCTTCAGGCTAAGAACTTCTCCTCCTAGACAAGAACAGGGCAGCTCCAAACCCCAGACTATTGTTGCACTCTCCCAGACACCTTCTGGGCACCCTCATCCAGGGATTGGATTGGAGACAACATAAATAATCAGGTTTCTGATTTGCCTTTCCAGCCCACTACATCCTAGAATCCTCCACAAGGCAGGGGGAAACTATCAAACCTGTAACCAGTGGAGCCCAGAACAGCTCAAAGCAATCACAAACTGCTCCGCTGATTACAGTGAGGCCGGAAATAACTAAGGTGTCAGGGACATGGCATGCGCAGACGTGCATTTGCAGGTGCCCGTCTTGCGGGACATAGGCTAACGCCTACGCACGGGAACATTAGCGCTAACAGGCGAACGCATATGTGCATGCACGAAAATACTCGCGCACGTTATCCATTAATGCTGGCGCCAAAAAGCCTATATAAAGACAGCAGCTGCTGTCTGATCTGCAGCTTTCCCCTAGTCTGATCCTGTATCTGCATCTGATTACCTGGGTTTGACCCGGCTTCCTTGACTACGCTTGCTTATCTCCAGTCCTGACCCCGGCTTGCATTAACCTTGCTATACCTGCTATACTTGCCTGATATCCTGCTGCCAATCTGTAAACTTTGGAAGATTTCTTGTTGTTTTGCCATTTTGTTAACATAAAAGAGCTATTCAATTATATGCGCAATTCCCTCTGTGCAAGATACTTTGCTACTGAGAAGTAAGACAGTTTAACCCACCTAATGATGATTGGCTGGCAACCAGAGCATGAGGTATCTGAGTACGTGGACTAGAATGCGCTCTAACTGTAGACTTGATTGACCACATGGAAGCACAGGCAGTACCATGCCTCTTGCATACGCAAAATGACCAAATGTTTGTGAAGACTTTATGAGCTTGTAGGGCATCCCATTCCTAAACTATGGAGATTAACATGAGGTTGGCCTTTTATTGTGTCTATAACATCCTCCACTCTTCTTGGAATTGTGCAAGGTCACCTCATTTGAGGTCACCCCATCATCTTGGGTTCCTCAAAGAGGTACATGACAGGTACTGATGTTACCAGAGAAGACCTGGTTGGCAATTAGTGTTTTAATTCATCCTAAAGATGTTTAGTAGGGTTGAGGTCAGGTACTGCTTTTGATGAGAAGACCTGGCTCGCAATCAGAGTTCCAATTAATCCCAAAGGTATCCAGTAGGGTGTAGGTCAGGTACTGATGTTAGAAGAGAAGACCTGGCTCACAACTGATGTTCCAATTCATCTCAAAGGGGTTGAGGTCAGGTACTGATGTTGGATGAGAAGGCCCAATTAATCGGCTTTCCAGTTCATCCCTAAGGTGTTCAGTAGAGATGAGGTCAGGGCTCTGTGCAGGACACCCAAGGTCGTCCACACCAAACTGGTCAATCTATGTCTTTATGGAGCTGGCTTTGTTTACAGGGCCACAGTCATGGTGGAACAGAGATGGAACCTTGCCAAACTGTTACCACAGGTCTAGCACTCTCCTAGATAGTACAGATTGCTAGGGAAATTTAGTTTAGCATCTCTGTAATCAGTGGAGCTGGGGTTGATTGCTCTAGCTTGCTCAGTGTGACACAGGCTGCTGGTCTGATTGCTTCCCTCTGCATTCTGGAAGATTCTAGAATTACAGTGGGAGGAAGAATGGGAGAACAGCTTAAAAATGTATGGTAATCCAGCCAATCCCTGGGGAAGTGTGTCCAGAAGGCGGTTAGAGAGCCAATTAATAGCCTAAAGCACCAGAGTACAGGGCTTTTGGATCCTGAGGGAGCCCCACCAGAGAAGTCCCCTGTCTGAGGGACTCTGCGCCTCTGGGCAGTCTGCTGAGACAATGTGTGGAGATTATCGAGGTCCCAGCCATAGCTTAGGGAGCCTATTCCCTAAAATCTGTGGTTCTCTTATATGGTCTGGAGAAGCACTCTGGAGGATAACTGCTGGAGGTTGGATGGAAGAGGGTTCAGTGGTTGGTTGCATCTTGAGTCTGTATCTCCCTCACTAAGAACTACCTGATGGATGTAAGAAGGTGGCAGCTGGTGATCCTGAGGCCTGTTAGCACTGACTCAAATGCTGTGCCCCAGAGACTGTATGCAGCTGCTAATCCAACACAGAGACAAATCCAAAGCCCTTCCCTTAGCACAGTGTTTCTTAACCTTTCTGGTGCCGTGACCCCTTGATAAAATTTCTCAAGTTGTGGGGACCCCTAACAGTAAAATTATTTTCGTAGGGGGGGTTGTCAGCACCTAAGACAAGTAATTTGTGCCCCTAACCCACGGACACTTAGTGCTCCATGAGTCCCTTCCACTCGTACAGTAGTAAAACCCCTTCTTGTACATTTTTGGATGTAACACTCTCTCTTCTCCCTTCTTTCTCTTTTATATATCTCTATCCTCATTTTTTCCCCCTCATTTCTCGCTCTATCCGTTTTTATTGTTCTTTCTCTAATTATATCTCTCCCTTTTTTCTTTGTTCCTTCCCCTCTTTTCCTCTCTCTTCTATATATTCTTTTTTTTTTCTTCTTCTCTTGCTCCTTTTTGGGGGGGAGGAATTGGATAGGTGGCAGTGCTGGTGGGGGGTGGGATCAGTGGCAGGGCTGGGGGGAGGGAGTTCTGATCAGCCAACTTTGGTGGCTCTTGATGAAGGTCATCTGCTGATCTGAAAACTGTCGTGGGGACTTTTAATGGCAACTATAATCACAGGCAGTGTTACTCACTGTGTCTCCGGCTTCACTGTGTCTCCAACTTTGAGGTTACTCGCAGCAGTAACACCTATGCTGAAATCAGGAGATATTGTCTCCTCCAGCCCCTCCCACTTCACATTCCTCACCAGTCAGCTGACCTCTAGTCTCTGCCCCCCAGCCATGCTGTGAACTGAATGAGCGGCTGCGAAAAGGCTAAGTGGGCAGCCGCAGGCTCCAGGAGCTGCCCAGCTGGGCAACCACAGGCTCCAGGGAAAGCCCTTCTGGGTGGCCACGAAAAGGCTGGGAGAGCGGTGCAGGATTCATGAACAGCCCAGGATTCGGTGACCCCTGGCAAATCGTCATTCGACCCCCGGGGGAGTCCCGACCCCCAGGTTGAGAACCACTGCCTTAGCAAGTAGTGACTTTGAGGAAGTTTTCGCCCAGCATAGTGAGAAGAGTACTCAGTTACTTCAGTTCCTTTGTGGTATCCCAGGTCTCCCCCCAAACCTATCCAAGTTCTGCTCAGCAATAAAAAAAAAAAAATACAAAATATACTTCTGGACTGTTCATTTGAGATGGCGAGAGGGAAAAAAATGATGTGTGCCTGGCTGTGTGTGCCCTAAAGTGGGGAAACAGGACCGTTAAAAACCAGGGGCTCTTACCGGGGTGCACTACACAAGGTTGGAAGAGCACAATTGTCTACAATGTCTTTGTTTGATGGAGTATTAACAAGACCCTTTACTGAAGACTCCTGAACTCCATCATGCGGAAGGAGGATCAAATATTTTTGGTCTTTATAGGTAGGTGAACAGAAAAGTGCAAATTTATCTCCAATAGAAACCAGATGTTACCAATTAGAGCAGCCAGTGTAGATGATAAGTTCCACATCAAAGTGACAAATGTGCTGGATCACACCACCAAGGTCATGGTCATGACCCCTCAACCAAAAGTCACGAGAAGCATTTCCCTATGGGGTAAAACAGAAAGGACTGCTGCAAAACATTGCTCCAGGTATGGTACTCTGATGCCGGATGTAAAAGATATGTAAAATCAAGAAAACAAACAGTACTCTCCATTTTTAAAGTTTAATAACACTATATTTAAATCACACTCACTGCATATGCACTGTCCCCAGTGCATGAAAAAAAGTGCTTGTATACAGTATGGAGCGAACGCAAGATAGCCGCAGGTGAGGTCATCTGTAAGGTTCCACCTCCCGTACACGTTACGTCCTGGACGGGACTTTATCAGTGGGACATAAGAAGTACGGGAGTACCGTATCTGCAGCAACACTTTGCAGGGATCGTTTCTGGTTTTACTCCATAGGGGACATCTTCTCGGGGACAAATTCCTCCCTGTGTGCAACTCCAGATTGATTTCCTCTTCTTTATGTACAGCTCCAGATTTGTTTCTTTACTCCCGGACACTGAAAGTCTCTAAATGAAAAGATGCAAAAGCCCCTTAAGGACTAGGAACTCTCAGTCCCTTAGAAAGTAGTACAAAGTGTTGTGGACTGCATCCTGAAGTACCGCCAACTCCCTTTGTCTCAGCTCTACCAACTGCAAGAAATGCCAGCCCACCTTGCTGCTTCTTCACCGGCCCACCTGGCTGCCTCTTCACAGATCTACCTCAGTTACCTCTTCACCAGTCTACCCGGCTGCCTCTTCACCAGTCTACCCGGTTGCCTCTTCACCAGTCTACCCAGTTGCCTCTTCACCAGTCTACCCGGTTGCCTCTTCACCAGTCTACCTGGCTGCCTCTTAACCAGCCTGCCTGACTGCTCTAGAGATCTCCCAGGGCAAGGTTAAAGAAAGATGTAAGCACAACGCTATCTTCCAGAGAGACCTGGTACAGGTGACAGTCTCTCCCCTTGTAAGCCCCTGACCGTGCTGATGTACTCACACTGTCCTCTGTGCTGCTGATAAGATTCCTTTCAAATTGCGATACTGTCAGGATCCTTCAAAGCCAGCCCAATCCAGCCCAAGGCAGAGCATCCTCCCAGACCAAGGGGTTCTGCCTCCAAGGTTCTCAAAGGGTTTGGCCGACAGTCCCCTCAGCACTTCATCTCCATCTTCCACCCGACTCCCCTGCCGGCATGACTCATACATACTTAAGGGCTGGCTCCACCACCCAGCCAGGCCCACCGCCTAGGGATTGGCCAAGCTCCCCTGAGTATGCAGAAGGACCCTCCTAGCCCCCCCTCCTCCAGTTTCCAGAACGTTCTCCAACTTTCCAGAACCAGGAGGAGGCACCAGAGACTTGCCTGCATGAGTCTTCCAGCCCTAACCTAAAGTAAACCCATGACCCAATTAAGACTCACAGGTTTAAGCATGAGTCAAACATACATTTCCTGCACTCACACTAGTAGCACACTAGAGGGTGCTACACTCAAATACTCCATTCCTACTTTATATCAGCCAAAGTCTTGGAGAATTCCTTTGAATTATTTTATCTTTGACTTGCATGACTTCCCTCTGTCCACCCACTTCACGCGTTTATTTTGTCCCCGAGCCCGTACCACACCTGTTGTTTTTTTTTTTTGCTGTTGTATATTCTGGATCCTCTCAAGAGACAAAACCGTGCCCAAAATTTCCGAATGAATTTGGCTGTTTTCTCCCTTCATTGAGGAGACACCACGTGGTCCTCTCTCAGGGGTTCCTCGGTAAAACTGCGAATTTCATTCAGGTTTTTTTTTTTTGCATTTCTTTTTTTTTTTGTTTGGCCTCTTTGTTCTGCAAGGTTTTTATTCTTGAATTATCGTCACCATGACGACGCGGAGGCTGAAGGACTCAACAGAATTCAATCCTTTGTACTTAAATGGGCGCGAGGTGATTATAATATGTACATAGCTACAGTAGAGAGATTCGTATTTTTTCTGTTTGATTTAATTAAATTGGGGTTGAATTAAATTTTTAAACTTTTTTTTTTCCCTTTTTTTTTCTGTACTTTCCGTCGTCGGCCCAATTAGTTTCCCCATAATGCTGGCTCGGCATTGTCCTATACAGAGTTTGCTACGCTTAATCTTTTTTTTTTTTTTTTTTTGCGATGAAATTACAGCGTCATCCGTGGTGGGAGAATTAATAAAGGATGGAATGATTTGATTCGGGTGAGATGTCATTTGCATTTTGGCTGCGCAATTTTTTTTTAATTGCAATTTAACGACGTGCAGATAATTTTTTTTTATTCATTTAAAAAAATCCAAAAATGAATTTCCTACTCAACTTGAATAAATTCTGTGCATTACATACTGCTTAGACCGAAAATAAGAGATGCTTGGCATATCAATGGGGGAAGGGGGGGGGGATAGGAATCCACCGACAGCACAGAAAATATTGTCAAAAATTCTAACCCCTCCCCCCGCTCTTCTAACAATATTGTTAGGTATTGGTCCAAATCCATTAGAGAGATTTTGTTAGCACTTCTAAGCCAGATGGTAATAAAAACCTGACAGAGGCTCTAAAGACTCACTGCTCTATGCAAAGCAAAAGGAGCTTTGGATTTTGGTTGCTAAGGGCTATGAATTAGGTTAACTAGTTCCCACCCAGGGTAATTCTGGCATTTCTTTCTTACATGTAAAAATCATAATTTTTTTGCTAGAAAATTACTCAGAACCCCCCAAACATTTTATATATATATATATATATATATATATATATATATATATATATATATATATATATATATTTTAGCAGAGGCCCTAGAGAATAAAATGATGGTCGTTGCAAATTTTTTATGTCACACAGTATTTGCGCAGTGATTTTTCAAACACAACTTTTTTGAAAAAAAAAAAAAATACACTTTAATACATTTGAATGCAACAAAACACGATATATAACTCAATTTTTGGTAAAATATAAAAGATAATGTTACACCGAGTAAATAGATACCTAACATGTCACGCTTTAAAAATTGTGCACGCTTGTGGAATGGCACCAAACTACGGTACTTAAAAATCTCCATAGGCGACGCTTTAATTTTTTTTACAGGTTATCTGTTTAGGGCTATAGAGAAGGTCTAGCGCTAGAATTAATGCTCTCGCTAAAACATTTGCGGCGTGTGTGATGCGTGACACCGTTTGCATAGGCGCGACCTACAAATACGTTCGCTTCTGACCGCGAGGGGACGGGGCACTTTAATTTTTTTTTTTTATTATTTATTTTATTTGTATTCTTTTATTTTTACACTGTCGCTTTAATTTTTTTATCACATTTATTCCTATCACAAGAAATGTAAATATCCCTACCCTGGAAAACATGAGATAAAAAAAAAAAAAAAAGAAAAGAAACATTAACCTCTGCTTTCCAGGAAAAAAAAATGGCAGGGTTTACATTTGCTAGAGCCGGTAGTGATGTTCGGACGTAGCAGAGAGAGAAGTATCACCGCTCTAGGAGGGTCAATTAGGAACAGACCTCTCCTCCATGCTGGAAGCTACAGGTGCCGGCAATGCTTGTAACAATGAAGTGATGAGAAAAAGTCCTGGATAGCCGCACTCAAATAATTATTGCCTTTAAATAAAATTCAATAAAAATACATGACACAGCAGAAATTGCAGGGAAGCTGATGCGTTTCACACTATAATCAGTGCTTAATCATAGCCCAGGCTCATAGGCTATGATTAAGCCCTGATTATAGTGTGAAACGTGTCAGCTTCCCTGCTCTTTCTGCTGTGGCATGTATTTTTGTTGATTTTTATTTAATAAAGGCAATAATTATTTGAGTGCGGCTATCCAGGACTTTTTCTTATCACTTCACAGTGATGTTCGGATGTCGCTTCTGGCCTCCCAGGATCATAGAGATGGCTGGGGACCATACGGTCCATGGGCAGCTCTGTGGTAACTCAGCGCCGCTGGATCGGATCCCAGGCTCTTCGATCACATGGGAGAGCCCAGAGAGGCACCAGAGGGCAGTGAGAGGTGGGTGGGGGGGTGGCGTCCCCTTCAACTGCCTGTGGAGGCCAACCCCTTTCCTCCTCCCTTTCCTTTTACTGGTCCATCAGTTGGTTGGTTGAACTCACTGGCCAATAAAAAGGTAGAAGAGTCAGACCAAGATGAAATCAATATTTGTATATCCCAATTCCTCCAGGTTGGGCGCTCTACAAAAAAAAACATACATACGGGTCGGTGGTGACTACTCCTCCTGTATTTCATTTTTAGTTTCTATTTATTTATTGCTGAATTAAGTTGTTGTTAATAAGTGGAGTTAATTGATGATGACTCCCAATGACTCCATCAATAGTGTTCTATTAAAATGACCTAGCTTTTGTTTGTGTCTTAAAGTGCAATTAATTAGTAAAGCCATTATGGAATCGGTCCCCCAGCCCTGCTATAGCTGGGACCTCAATTGACATCAGCATACTCCAGGAGGACTGTCGCAAACGGGCAGCAGCCCCTGAGGCTGGGAACTTCTCCACAGGACAAGAGCATGGCTGCTCCACACCCCACGTTATTTATGTTCTCCCCAGCCACCTACTGGGCACACCTCCCCAGGGATTGGCTTCAGCACAAAACATTTTCAAGCTGCCCATTTGACTCTGTCAGCCCCCTATGTTCTAGAAGCCTCTAAAAGGCATGGGGGAATAATTAAACCTGCAGCCTATGAGATCCAGAACAGCCCAAAGAAGTCATCAGCTGCCCCAAAGATTACAGAGCAGTCAAAAAGAACTACATTCACATCGTAGCAACCTACCTAGGAGGGTGCTACGCAGCCACAACCCTTCTAGTGTCACAGTGCCATCGAAAATAGCACGATACAAAGGGATACAGTGCAGCAACTGGTATAAAGAGAAGGCTGCATGGGGACCCTATTAGAGAAAGCTGACCTGCATGCCCCTTAGCAGCTGGGATCACAGGTACATTACTGACATAGCTTGCCATGTTTAGAATATGAACAGAGACATGTCTAATACCTACCTGCTGTCTTCCCATGGCCCTTTAATGAGAAGGTGACACCAGGAGATAGAGGTGGTGTCAGGACCGCTCTGTGAACCTGCGACCGCTGGTGTGTCTGGTGATGTCTCTTCTTACTGAGCCACCTAGGATGCTGGACAGCTCCCTGGGCAATTCCTTTAACAATCTTGCCTTGAACCTTGAATCTCTTGAACCATTTTCTCCTCCCATGAACTTCCTATTTTTAGCCATGCCTTTGCACTTCCTGTTTGCCAGATTATTGTGCTCTCTGCAGCCAATATCTCACTCTTGTCACACCTGCTGCAGTCTGTATCTTCACAACCACGTGTTACCGACCTTTGGCTTGTTCCTCGACTACACTTCTGCTTGATCCCAACCTGCGACCACTTTTTACTGACCTATGACTTGTTTACTGACTATGCTTCTGCTTGTTCCCTACTTGCTATATCTGCCATTGGATTCCAGCTTGCTTACCACCTGGTGGGGTGATCCTAAGAACCACTACCTGGTACTATCATGGAGGAAAACCCATCTCCACAATCAGGAGCTCTGGTTAATACTGGTTAGTGCTTACACCCTGCTCCTCAGGTGAGCCCTCATCATCCACCAGGGTGATCAGCTGTTTTGTGGGAGCCTCTCTACTGCTATAGCTACTGGTCTCTGAGTCTGACCCCTGAGCATTGACTGGTGGCCTCAAAATCATATGATTGGCTATCACAACAGTCACATGAGCGGAGGCCCATCCTGCTGGTTTCCAATCACAAACAGTGGTCAGGAGATGTTGGTGATAGCTCGGTAAGTGTGCTAGGACCATGCGCTAAGTGCATGCTCAGTACACATCTCCAGAGTCCCACAGAAACGTATGTGTAGCACCTGGACGTTAAGACCCACCCGCCTTGCCGCCACACCCTTGTGAAGGGGTTGACAACTGACAGAGATTTATTACGTAGTATAATCAATTTCCCTATGTTAAGCCTTAGCAACGGCATGTTCCGAATTTTTTTCGATTGTATCCATTCGCCTGATTGCTGGTCGTTCTCTTCTTCTTCTGTTCCCTTCAACTTTTCCAAGTAGAATTGTCTTTTTTAGCAAGCTGGTTCTTCTCAAAATAATGTCCAAGCCATGACAGCTTGAGCCTAGTATTTTGGGCTTCTAATCAAAGATTGGTGTTGATTTGTTGAAGGATCCATTTGTTTGTTTTCCTTGTTATCTACTTGGAAATCTCCGCCATTTATAGTTGCTGATGAGCAAATCGATTTGCCAATCAAGCAAGCTGATGAATTTAAATGTTTTATGTTGACTGGAATGTATGAAGATTTGCCCGTTCTATGGAGGATCATACAATTCATATGATGAATCATACTTACTTGGATTTTTAAGAATGCCTGATCCTTTGAAGGTCAACATTCGAATATTCAGAATAACAAATTGTTACTCTCTTATTCCCCCAAATCCCTCGATCACCCCAGGCTAGTATGAACTACTGTATATAGAGTCATAACGGTGCACCTTAAATGAGGATATTCGCACAACGGTCACATCACACGGCAAAATGAATAAGAAACACAGAAAAACAACAGCAAGAAAAGTGAAACTTATTAAAATGTTTTAATTAAATGAAGCTATATCTCCCCCCTGGGTGAAGCTTCTTCGCCAATATTCCTATCTTCAAGTCCAGCTGGAGAACAGGAAAAACCTGAAGCCTTTCACAGCAAGACATGACTGGAAAACTCAATGGAGTCAACTGCATAAGTTTCATGTCTTAAAGCTGAAGAGAGATAAACAGACTGAACACATATATATGAACTACAAGGACGTAAAACTAATGCTTGACAACAAAGAATGGAGTAAGTAACTTCTGTCCAATACCTCGGAATAACGATCAGTGAAAACCTGAAGAATGATGTTGTCAGATCTGGTATCTCCAAGGCCAAAGTTTCTAGAGGCACAAGGGACTAAACACAAAGATCACTACAATCCCAAGTCTGGTCTGTTCTCAGGTATGGCACAGAGACTTTTAACCCTCACAATGGGGGCATTTATCATAACTGGAGCAGCCAGACTCTGGAGAATCTGTACATGGCAAGCATCTATCTTAAGCCTGTTTGGTCAAACTTTGGGAATGAACTATAGAAGCTAATTGATTGCCCTGTACATCTGCATCAGATTCTGGTCGCTCCAGTTTTGATCAATCTCCCTAAACGTGTCTAAAAAAAGAAGATCACATGTTTCAAACTTTGGTGCTACAGGAGGATCATAATAAATTAGCTAGATGGACATGGCTACCAATGAAAAGGTACTGCAAAGATTAAACTCAAGCTCCTCCACACCAAAGCTGGTCAAAGCCAGCTCCATATAGACATGATGTGACCAGTTTGGTGTGGAGGAACTCGAGTGTCCTGCACAGAGCCCTGACCTCAACCGTACTGAATACCTTAGGGAGGAATTGGAACGCCAACAGTGAGACAGGTCTTCTCATCCAACATCAGTACCTGACCTCACAAATTGGCACAGATTTCCACAGACACTTTCCAAAATCTTGTGGAAGGCAGTCCCAGAAGAGTGGAGGATGGTATAGCCACAAAGAGGACAACTCCATATTAACGACCAAGAAGGAGTGGAGTGCATATAAGTGTGATGGTCAGGAGTTTCACAAATCTTGGCCATGTAGTTTAGGACTGCACAGAGCTACAAACATATCAACAAAGCTATGTGATTACTGTGGTTACAAAACCTTTGACCACCAAGTAGGTGCTGCCATGCTCCCTTGTGTACAAAGCCAGCACCATAAAAACATGGTTTGACAGGTTTGTTGTGGAGGAACTCACGTGCCCTGCACAGAGCCCTGTCTTCAACCCTACTGAACACCTGTGGACCTCAACCTTAGTGAACACCTCTGGGATCAATTAGAATGTTGGTTGTGAGCCAGGTCTTCTCTTCCAACATCATTACCTGACCTCAGAAAATGGTCACAAATTCCCACAGACTCCCTCCAAAATCTTGTGGAAAGCCTACCCAAGAGAATAGAGGCTGTTATAGCTTCAAAGGGGAGCAACTCCATATGAATGGCAATGGGGTGGTGGCAGAAGTGTAACTAGAACCTTCAGGGCCCTGGTGCAAGAAACCATGAAGGGCCCCCCTACCCCCCAGCCAGTGCCCTTCCCACTGATCCCGGGGCCTTTTTTACGGTCCTGCAGCAGGGCCCCCTTCCTGCCATTTTGGGGCCCCTCCTCAGTGGCGGAACGCCAAGGCCCAGTCGCAGGTGCGACCTTTGTGACCCCACTAGTTCCGCCACTGGTGTCATTCATTTTTTATTTAATTTTGTTATTTTATTTCTTTAACCGCTTCAATACCGGGCCAATTCTGACACTTTGCTCCTACATGTAAAAATCATCATTTTTTTGCTAGAAAATTACATAGAACCCCCAAACATTATATATGTTTTTTTAGCAAAGACCCTAGAGAATACAATGGCGGTTGTTGCAACTTTTTATCTCACACAGTATTTGCGCAGGAATTTTTTTAACGTGTTTTTTTTGGGAAAAAAACAGTTTTGTGTTTAAAAAAAAAAACAAAACAGTAAAGTTAGCCCAATGTTTTTGCATTTTGTGAAAGATGAAGTTACGCCGAGTAAATAGATACCTAACATGTCACGCTTCAAAATTGCACACGCTCGTGGAATGGCGCCAATGTTCGGTATTTAAAAATCCCCATAGGCGACGCTTGAAATTTTTTTACTGGTTACATGTTTTGAGTTACAGAGGAGGTCTAGGGCCAAAATTATTGCTCTCGCTCCAACGTTCGTGGCGATACCTCACACGTATGGTTTGAACACCGTTTTCATATGTGGGCGGGACTTACGTATGCATTCGCTTCTGCGTGTGAGCACACGGGGACAGCGGCGCTTTAAAAATTTTTTTTTTTTTATTGTTAATTATATATATATATATTTTTTTTTTTTTGACACTTTTTTGAAAAAAAAAAAAAATTGATCACTTTTATTCCTATTACAAGATATGTAAACATCCCTTGTAATAGCAATAAGACATGACAGGTCCTCTTAATAGTGAGATATGGGGTCAATAAGACCCCATATCTCACCACTAGGCTGGGAAGCCTGAAAAAAATAAAAAAAATAAAACGATCACCACTTCCAAGCCGAAGTGGCGCCGTTTTTTTGAATGGAGAGGCCGGGCGTGACATCATAACATCGCGCCCGTCCTCCGACAATCATAGAGACTCCGGGGACCATCTGGCCTGCCGGAAATCTCTATGATCTACATCCGGCACCGGCGGATCCACTCTCTGCCTCACCGATCGTAACGGTGAGTCAGAGCAAGCACCGGAGGGCGGCGGGAGGGGGGGACGTCCCCTCTCGCCTCCCATAGGAACGATCAAGCGGCGGAACGGCCGATATGATCATTCCTATGGTGTAGAAATTCGCCGGCTGAAATCGGCAATATCTGAATGATATCTGGAACTACAGGCATCATTCAGATATACCTGCTCAAAGCCAAGGACGTCATATGACGTCGTTGGTATTGAAGTGGTTTATTTTGTATTATCTTTTTTTTTAAGTAACGTGTCTAAACAGTTTAAACAGACCTCTGATTTTTCAACTTTGTGACAGAGAAAATAGATTGAGGACACCTCAATCTCCATCTCTGCAGCCTCAGCAGCACAGAATGAATGAAAAGGATAAGTTCTGTACAGAGCTTCCTGTTCATTCATAAACTGAAGCATAGGAAACAGAGTCAGTGATTGTTACTGATTACTGACTCTATTAATTAAGACAAGGAAGGGGCTGGTAAATGACACATTTACCGACTCCTTCCCCGCTCTCCATCCTGGCAATATCCATTGCAGCAGCTGGTGGGAGGTGGGAGGGGGAAACTTGTCAGTGCTGCAGGAGGGAGAGGGGGGCCAGGGGGGCACACAGGGGCCTGGGGCAGCAGGACAGGAATAGGGAGGCACAGAGGCATCATGTAGAGCAACTGATGCCCTCCTGTCCTTACTGCAGCCGCTGAATGTCTACAGAAGAGAGAGGAGGAGAAGCAGTATTCAGCAGCCACATGGAGGGATTGGTTCCTCTACATGCTGCCGCCCCTCTCATCCAGTTGGTGGGCAACTCCATATTAATGGCCATGGGGTGGTGGAAAACTCCATAATAATAGCCATGGGGTAGTGGGAAACTCCATAATAATAGCCATGGGGTAGTGGGAAACTCCTTATTAATGGCTATGGGGTAGTTGACATTTGCATATTAATGGCCATGGGGTGGTGGGCAACTCCATATTAAAGGCTATGGGGTGGTGGGCAACTCCATATTAATGGACATGGGGTTGTGGAAAACTACATATTAATAGCCATGGTGTAGTGGGAAACTCCTTATTGATGGCTATGGAGTAGTGGACATTTCCATATTAATGGCCATGGGGTGGATAGCAACTCCATAATAATGGCCATGGGGTGGTGGAAAACTCTATAATATTAGCCACGGGGTATCAGGAAACTCCTTATTAATGGCTATGGGGTAGTGGACATTTCCATATTAATGGCCATGGGGTGCTAAAAAAATCCATATTGATAGCCATGGGATGGTGGACATTTCCATACTAATGACCATGGGATGACGGATAACTCCATATTAATGGTCATGTGGTGGTGGAAAACGCCATATTAATAGCCATGGGGTGGTGGAGATTTCCATATTAATGACCATGGGATGGTGGACATTTCCATGTTAATGGCCATAGGGTGACGGACAACTCCACATTATTGGTCATGGGGTGGCGGAAAACATCATATTAATAGCCATGGGGTGGTGGAGATTTCCATATTAATGGCCATGGGGTGGTGGAGATTTCCATATTAATGGCCATAGGGTGGTGGAGATTTCCATAATAATGGCCATGGGGTGGTTGGCAAATCTATATTATTGGCCATGGTTTTGTAATGGGATGTCTTACAAGCTCATATAAGAGTGATGATCAGGTGTCTGTGTCAAACTGTTGACCATATAATGTATTTTACGTTTTAGATCAACTTTAATTTGACCTAAAAAAGTGAACCCAGCTCATAATCCAAATATTATAATAACATAGTAATTATTTCACACTATTGCATTCTTGCAGCAAAAATCCACATTGTTAAGAAATGTGTGATAACAATTGTGCACCCAAATGGTGGCAACAAAAACTCAGGCTCCCCAAACTTAGGCTCCCCGAGGGCAGATCTCCACCCGGGGTATCCGCCCATGCAGAACACTGTAGATTGGAACCTATGAACAATCTCAGGTCCTTTACCCCGACCTCTGCCCCCCCACCTATTACAGCCTTGCCAGTGTCTCTGCTTCATGTGTTGGGGGCACTACCCTCTCTTTTTATGTATTTAACGCTCCTCATTACATATCTCCATCGCCATGATTACGCCGTTATTCTCTGACCACGTCTCAGATGCAGCATTTCTACTCAGCGTAGCATTTCCAGGATCGTTGGCTAATTGAATGAAATCGCTGTGTTTTGCATGTGAAAGGGACTCAGAGGAAGAGCTGACCCATCTGCAGACTTTCCGGATCCGCAGAAAATTGGAATAACTCAGAAATGACAATTTCCTGCTTCTTCCAATTCATCGCCGTTCCGGGAATTTTAACAATCGCTTTCATGCTCCGGTCATAACAATTACATGTTAAAACGTGAGATTCACTGTAGAAGTGCTGGGGAATGCAGATAGTGCTCTATTTATCATTTCTAAAGGGGTTTTAAAGCAGCACTCCGAGCACGAAAACTGTCATTTGAATATATTCATCAGCCGCCACATATAATCGAAATCCATTTTGTGTGCTCCAAATGTCTTTGCATACCCAGATATTACCGTGTAATAGTAGCTGTGACATCATTTGGCTGCACATGGCCTGTGCAGAGTGCAGAGTTGTGGGAGGGGCCCAGTAGACTCTACCCACTGAAGACTGCCTGGAGAAAACGACAGAAGGGGCGGAGACAAAACCAGTCACCCTGAACAAGGAGAGAGAGCAGAGCTGTGGGAGGGGACAAGCAAGCTCCACCCAATACAGGCTGCCTGCAGAAAACTACAGGAGGGGGCGGAGACAAGACCAGTCCCCCTGCACAAGGAGAGAGAGCAAACTTTGTAGGAGGGGCCTGACAGACTCCGCCCACTATAGAAAACTACAGAAGGGATGGAGACAAGATCAGCCCCCCTGCACAAGGAGACCAAGCAAACTGTGTAGGAGGGGCTCAGCAGACTCCACCCACTACAGAAATCTACAGGAGGGGGTGGAGACAAGACCATTCCCACTGCACAAGGAGAGAGAGCAGAGTTGTAAGCGGGGCCCAGAAGACTCCACCCACTACAGAAAACTACAGGAGGGGCGGAGACATGACAAGTTCCCCTGCACAAGGAGAGAGAGGGCAAACTTTGTAGGAGGGGGCCAGCAGACTCCGCCCACTACAGAAAACTACAGGAGGAGGTGGAGACAGGACCAGTCACCCTGCACAAGGAGGGAGATCAGCAGTGAGCGGTCTTTATTACAGGAAGTCTCACACGGGATTACTGCACAGATATGGAAGAAATACACAAAGATCACCGAGATTCATGGAAGAATACAAATGGATCTTTTATTTAGATGAGGGGTTTCCAAACTCTTTCCACAAGATTTTATCTGTCCCTCTGATGTAAGGGGGCTGTGATAGGACTCTGATGTAAAAGGAGACTCTGGTGGGGACCTGATGTAAGGGGGGCTTCCATGTAAGGTGGACTTTGAGTGGGACTCTAAGTGTGTTATTTATTGCCTTTTATTTAATTTTTTTTTTAATTTTATATATTTGTTTATGGGTCAGGCAACATATAACACATGTAAATTTTTTTTTGGTTAGAGAAGCTCATACAGTGCTCCTGGTTTAAGGTTAGGTTAGAAAAGCTCATACACAGGGTCCTTGGTTTAGGCTTAGGTTACATGAGCTCATACACAGGGTCCCTAATATAGGGTTGTGTTAGAGGAGCTCATAGACAGGGTTCCTGATTTAGGGTTAGAATAGAGAAGCTCATACACAGGGTTCCTGATTTAGGGTTAGGTTAGAGAAGCTCATACACAGGGCTCCTGGTTTAGGGTTATGTTAGAGGAGCTCATACACAGGGTTCCTGGTTTAGGGTTAGGTTAGAGGAGCTCATACATAGGGTTCCTGGTTTAGGGTTAGGTTAGAGGAGCTCATACACAGGGTTCCTAGTTTAGGGTTAGTTTAGAGAAGCTCATACACAGGACTCCTGGTTTAGAGTTAGGTTAGAGAAGCTCATACACAGGGTTCCTGGTTTAGGGTTAGGTTAGAGAAGCTCATACACAGGGTTCCTGGTTTAGGGTTAGGTTAGACAAGCTCATACACAGGGTTCCTGGTTTAGGGTTAGGTTAGAGAAGCTCATACACAGGACTCCTGGTTTAGAGTTAGGTTAGGGAAACTCATACACAGGACTCCTGGTTTAGAGTTAGGTTAGAGAAGCTCATACACAGGGTTCCTGGTTTACGGTTAGGTTAGAGAAGCTCATACACAGGACTCCTGGTTTAGAGTTAGGTTAGAGAAGCTCATACACAGGGTTCCTAGTTTAGGGTTAGGTTAGAGAAGCTCATACACAGGGTTCCTGGTTTAGGGTTAGGTTAGAGAAGCTCATACACAGGGTTCCTAGTTTAGGGTTAGGTTAGAGAAGCTCATACACAGGGCTCCTGGTTTAGGGTTAGGTTAGAGAAGCTCATACACAGGGTTCCTGGTTTAGGGTTAGGTTAGAGAAGCTCATACACAGGGCTCCTGGTTTAGGGTTAGGTTAGAGAAGCTCATACACAGGGTTTCTGGTTTAGGGTTTGTTTAGAGAAGCTCATACACAGGGTTCCTGGTTTAGGGTTAGGTAAGAGGGGCTCATACTCAGGGTTCCTGGTTTAGGATCCCCTTCCTTAATCACCAGAAGCAGTGATGGAATGAGAGCACCTTCAGCAAAAGATTGAGCAATTGCTACACAAACACTAAAAGATTTTCGGGTAACTATTTTTTATTTATTTTTTTGATGGAAGTAGCTTACAGGGTTGTGCATTAGGTTGCATAGGCCTATATTTTTTGTTTAAATATGGAGTAACAGTGTATTGTATTAATGCCGTTTATTACATTGTAAAATAAATACGGTAATTTTTTAGGAATGCTTTGATATTCTATTGCATTTTAAATGGTACCAAAAAAGGCCAATTTGTTGTTATGATGGTACAAAATAGTTCTTTTAGGATCTTGTTTTGTGAGGGATGAGGATACCAGTTCTCACTCAGGAGTATTTGTCATACAACAAGGAGTAAAACAATCAGTTTGGATATAGATACACTGTAATTATTTTAAATGCTGATTTAGCACTGACTCCTATGGAAGCCAAATCAATTTTATGGTTTCATTGGATCGGCCAGAAGACTAATAAAAAAACTAAACAAACCCACATATACAGTGTGTGTGTATATATACTGTATATATATATATATATATATATATATATATATATATATATATACCCAGGAGGGCTGTACCAAAATTAATACAAAAGTAGGCTTAACGTTTTTATTAATTTTTTTTGTTTAATTTTTTTTTTTTTTTTTATTCATTTTTGGTCACATGTTGGTGGAGTAACTCTTCCACCATACAAAGATACTACTCAACATAGTCTCTGTCAAAAGTGATGCACCCAATTCTAGAATCATCTTTGAAAAACTGTTGGACCTGCTTCTTCACAGCCACTTTCACCTCTTCGGTGTCTTCAATCATTGTCCCCAAATACTATCTTTCATTGGAACAAACAAGTAGAAGTCAGAGGGCACTAAAACTGGGCTGTACGGTGGATGGATGCCAAAGATGTGTGTGCTCACGCATTGTTATGGTGATTGGGGATCATTTTGCAGATTCTTTTTCGGGCTCCTCCTCCTAATGACTTCCCTAGGCTTCTTAAATGTCTCAATGTACCACTCCCTGGTCCTGGAATAGCCTTGTTCCAGAAAATCAAGGAGAATGACGCCCTTGTCATCCCAAAAAAGGTATCATGGTCTTCTGTGTTTATTGCTGGCTCTTGAACCTCATAGGCCTTGGGGAGAAGGTGTGACGCCATCCCATGATTTGCCTTTTCCAATGCTTCCAGGAGATCAAAGCAGACTTCCAGCCTTCTCTCCTTCAAAGGTGGTGTCAACTGCCAAGGTATTCACTTTGCACACACTTTCCAGTACCCTCAGTCTTACACCAATTATGGCTCTGTGACCACATTCTAGTTGTAAAACAAATTCTCAAATTATGACTCGTCTGCACAAGTCAATTTGTCTCGCTGATGATTCGTGGCAGTGGTCACAGTTAATGGTATCCCACTTCGTGGTTTGTCTTGAATGCTGGTTTCCTCTTCTTTAAACATCTCCATCCATCTGCGCACATTGCTCTGGTCAATGGTGTCATCTCCATTAGCATTCTGTAGCCTTCTGTGGATGTTGGGCAGCCTGCACCCCTCCTTCTTCAAGACCTCAATGAAGGTACATTGCTTCCACTTGGAATCCATTATTTACAGAACAAGAAGAAGACGGAAAAGAAGGAGAATTACCCCACCAACATGTGAAATTTGAATGATCAATGTAAGGTAATAAAAAGTTATGCCCTGTTTTGCATTACTATCAGTATACCCCTCGTATATTATTTTCCAAATGCAGTGGGTTATTTAAGAGGGAGGAGGGGCTGGGTGTTAAAAATACCAACTTTCTGTTTTAAGCCTTAAATCATTTTGTAGAATTTCATGTTTTCACCAATTTAGATTCGCCCTTTGTTATGAAATCAAGACAGTTTTCCTTTCCTTCACTTCAAGTCCCTTTGGAATCGGAGCTATAAAAGAACAAATCAAGTAACGCCGTGATTTGTAGCCGGCCGAAGACGGTTTATCTTGAACTTTACATTGGAGAGGTCAGAAGGTTCACAATCAACAAGCCTGCACATCCTTCCAAGACTTTTGTCAGCAGAGTATGGATTAGTCTTCAGCTTCCGCCGAGTCCTCGGAATTCAGCCAATTATGTGGAAATGTCAAATCAATGGGCGCCCTCTCCAGGTGAGAAGACTTCCCAAGTTCCCCACGCAGACCTCAGTTGTATCCGGCCAGTACAAAACACTTTTCTGGTTACTTGTATTTTCAGTCATTGTCCTGCCATGGCACATATTTCTGTTTTGTCCATTGATCCAGTTAATGTAATCTTTTACTTGGAAGAATTAGGTCCACTTGGCATGTGCTGACCTCCAGCCTCCTCTTCAGTCTCGCAAACAGAGCAGAGTGCCCAGACTAATGCCCCGTACACGCGGTCGGATTTTCCGACGGAAAAAGTGCGATCAGATTGTGTTGTCGGAAATTCCGATCGTGTGTGGGCTCCATCGGACTTTTTCCGCCGGAATTTCCGACACACAAAGTTTGAGAGCAGGATATAAAATTTTCCGACAACAAAATCCGATCTATTAAATTCCTGATCGTGTGTACACAAATCCGACGCACAAAGTGCAACGCATGCTCAGAATAAATAAAGAGATGAAAGCTATTGGCCACTGCCCCGTTTATAGTCCCGACGTACGTGTTTTACGTCACCGCATTCAGAACGATCGCATTTTCCGACAACTTTGTGCGACCGTGTGTATGCAAAACAAGTTTGAGCCAACATCTGTCGGAAAAAATCCTAGGATTTTGTTTTCGGAATTTCCGATCAATGTCCGATCGTGTGTACAGGGCATAAGTGTAACAGGTAACATGACTTTTATTGGAATAAGACAATTAACAACATTTAGTGAACTCAGATGAGCTTATCATAGTTCTCAAATTGCTTTCACAACCGAGAGAGATGCCTGGAGGGCTGGATACCCTGCTGGTGGTCCTGATCCCAGATAGCGAGGATAACTTGCCACAAATTTGTGGCAGTGTTGCATCGTAAGTCCGTTAACTTGTTGCACATTTTCACTGGCAAGTTGTACACTTGCAGAGCACTTGAAGCACAAGTTCTAGTAGACGCTTTTCAGACATCCCAAGTCTCCCGCACAGTGCGGGAGCCTCCCGCATTTCGGGGGTAGCTCCCTGACACCCACAATTGCTGCCCGATATCCCGGCGGCGGGGGCTGATCCTTAATGGTCCCCTGGTTCACAGTCGGGGATGATCGGTGCAGCAGGAGGGACAGCTGTGAACACCGATCTCCCTGTATGGCTGACAGACACTTCTCCTCCTCTCCCTCCCGCGGCTGTCGGCTAAAAAGCTATACAGGGAGATTGGTGATCACAGCTCTCCCTCCTGCTGCACCAATCATTCCCCGACTGTTCCCTGTATCCTCCTCTCTGTATCCTTCACCCCCTCCTTCTTCTCCGGCTCCCTGTCCTCCTCCTCCTCCACCCCCCCTCCGTGTCCTTTGACCCTGTTCTTCTGCGGCTCCCCTCCGTGTCCTTCACCCCCCCTTCTTTTCCGGCTCCCTGTCCTCCTCCTCTTCAACCCCCCCTCCGTGTCCTTCGATCCCGTTCCTCTGCGGCTCCCCTCCGTTTCCTTCACCCCCCCTTCTTTTTCGGCTCCCTGTCCTCCTCCTCCTCCACCCCCCCTCTGTGTCCTTCATCCCCCCTTCTTCTCTGGCTCCCTGTCCTCCTCCTCCAGCCCTCCTCCGTGTCCTTCTACCCCGTTCTTCTGTGGCTCCCCTCTGTGTCCTTCACCCACCCCTCTTCTACGGCTCCCTGTCCTCCCCTTCCTCAAGCCCCCCTCCGTCTCCTTCTACCCCGTTCTTCTATGGCTCCCCACCGTGTCCTTCACCCCCCCCTTCTTTTCCGGCTCCCTGTCCTCCTCTTCCAGCCTCCCTCCGTGTCCTTCTACCCCGTTCTTCTATGGCTCCCCTCCATGTCCTTCACCCCCCCTTTTTCTCCAGGTTCCTGTCCTCCTCCTCCAGCCCCCCTCCGTGTCCTTCTACCCTGTTCTTCTATGGCTCCCCTCTGTGTCCTTCACCCCCCCCCACTTCTTCTCCAGGTTCCTGTCCTCCTCCTCCTCCAGCCCCCCTCCGTGTCCTTCTACCCTGTTCCTCTCTGGCTCCCTGCCCTCCTCCTCCGTCCCCCCCCACCCTCGTCCCCCCGCAGCCGGATTCCTCCTCTCCTCCCCCACCAGCTGTGGGGATCTGTCAGGATGGAGAGCGGAGGAAGGGACCGGTCATTTACCGGCCCCTTCCTTTTCTGAATTGGACACAGTGAGCGAGATGTGAAAACTGAGCAGAGTAACCACTGTCTCCTCTCCATTCATCTTCAATGCTGAGAAAGGGACTGGGGAATCTGTGTCCTCAGTCCCTTTCCCTGTCTCAAAGAGGAGATGTCAGGGGTCTGTTTAGACCCCTGATATCTCACCAAAGCCCCCCCCCAAAGGGTTGATTAAAAAAAAAATGCAAAAAATATTTTAAAAAAATGAAATTGTAAACAAAAATCATTAAAAATGTAATTATAAAAAATATATATAAAATAAAAAACAACTGACACCCCCCCCCCCCCCCCCCGCCCTACCAACACTGTCCACTGCCCCAACCCCCTCCCCCCCCAAAAAGCATTGTGAACAAAAAAAAAAATTGTAAAAAAAACAATCTGTAAAAATAAAAACTACTGACACCATCACCACCACATACTCCCCACCCCTTCCCCAGAACCACTGTGAAAAAAATATTTTAAACAATGATTAAAAAAAAAATAATAAACAACAAAATTGTAAAAAATTAAATTGTAAAAAATAGAGAAGATAAAAAAAAAACTGTTCACTACCCCTCCCCCCCCCCACCCCCAATCATTTTGAAAAACAAAAAAGTAAATTGTAAAATAATTTAAAAAATACAATCGTAAAAAAAATAATAATAAAAATATAGAACTACTGTACGACTGCCCTACTGACACCATCCTGCACATACTACCCACCGCCATACACTCCGCACTGTATATTCCCTTTTACCCATGCAAAGATTGTTACATCAAGCCTGTTTGACCCTTCATAAGAAAGGGTCCAGGCTCTCTGGTAAGAGTATATATATTGCCAGTATATATATTGAGAAAATGGATAATTGTGGCGCTAAACAATATATGTGCGTTATTGGGTGAAACCTAACAGAATAGATATCTGGAAGGGAAAAAATGCCCAATAAAATGTATTTAATGAAACACAAATTTAATCGTGTATAGACTGATATATAGACGTTTTAATCAAAATAAGTGACACAAAAGTGGTGATAAAAGCAATATATGTGTTAAACTAATGAACACTAAAAGGGACACTATATAGACTGGTAGTTGAAACTAGCAGGATCGGGTCACCGTGGAATAGTGATGAAAGAAATAGAAATCATGAAAAAATAAAACTATCAAGGACCTCTTAAAGGTACAGTGACACAAATATATGATAAACATAAAATAAACGGGTGAAAGTGAAGATGATGCATCACAATGACGGCATGAGCTGCTATCAAAACTAGGAGTCCAATCTGGATAAATAAATGGCTAACATAGCTAGAAGTCCAACACAAATGAATAGGTAGGCATCTAGGAATGTAGTTGGAAGGCCAGCAGCAACCGAAACCAATGGTATGAGGCCCTCAGATCCAGGGATGGCATCCACAAGATAAGGTGTCCAACATATGTGAGAAAGGGATAGGCAAGAATACCCTTACCAGCAATGGTGGACTCCACAGCCACAGTTTCTGGGACCAGAGAGGTTCGGTCGGTGAGTGCCGCAGTTTTCTCCACCATCTCCATCTGCTGTGGAAACACCTCTTATCCCCATCTTAAGCTTGTCTGACTCCTAAGCCGCTGGCTGTGGAGTCCACCATTGCTGGTAAGGGTATTCTTGCCTATCCCTTTCTCACATATGTTGGACACCTTATCTTGTGGATGCCATCCCTGGATCTGAGGGCCTCATACCATTGGTTTCGGTTGCTGCTGACCTTCCAGCTACATTCCTAGATGCCTACCTATTCATTTGTGTTGGACTTCTAGCTATGTTAGCCATTTATTTATCCAGATTGGACTCCTAGTTTTGATAGCAGCTCATGCCGTCATTGTGACGCATCATCTTCACTTTCACCCGTTTATTTTATGTTTATCATATATTTGTGTCACTGTACCTTTAAGAGGTCCTTGTTAGTTTTATTTTTTTCATGATTTCTATTTCTTTCATCACTATTCCACGGTGACCCGATCCTGCTAGTTTCAACTACCAGTCTATATAGTGTCCTTTTAGTGTTCATTAGTTTAACACATATATTGCTTTTATCACCACTTTTGTGTCACTTATTTTGATTAAAACGTCTATATATCAGTCTATACACGATTAAATTTGTGTTTCATTAAATACATTTTATTAGGCATTTTTTCCCTTCCAGATATCTATTCTGTCAGGTTTCACCCAATAACGCACATATTTTGTTTAGCGCCACACTTATCCATTTTCTCACCTTCGTTACAATTAGTCTGATCGTTGTGCTGGCTGCTTTTTTGTTTTGGTTGGCGCATTATTATTTTTGTTTTGCAGTATATATATTGCCTGTGGTGACGGTGCACACACGAATTGGAAGGTTTTTTTTTTTTTATTCAACTACTTATCACGGATTTGTGTTTTCTACAGTTGGATTTTAATAACCCAATAGGAGACTTTTGTTTAGCACATCATTTTTTTCTACATGTAAATAATTACACCATTGCCAAAAATATGTGGGCCCCCCATATTAATGAGTTCAGGTGTCTCCAGTGAAAGGGCCCGTTCATGCTACATTATACAAAGACATTGTAGACAGTTGTGCTCTTCCAACCTTGTGGTAACGGTTTGGTGAAGACCCTTTTCTGTTCCAGCATGGCTGTCTCCTGTGTACAAAGCCAGCTCCATAAAAACATGGTGTGACCAGTTTGGTGTGGAGGAACTCGAATGTCCTGTACAGAGCCCTGACCTCAATTCTACTGAACGCCTTTGGGATGAATTGGAACACTGATGGTCTTCTCATCCAACATCAGTATTTGACCTCACAAATGGACACAGATTCTTACAGACACCCTCCAAAATCTGGTGGAAAGCCTTCCCAGAAGAGTAGAGGATGGTATAGCCACAGAGGAGGGCATCTCCATATTAATGGCCATTGGGGTTCTCTATAATGTCGTGGATAAACCACCATACTCTTTTGTGCTATTAAGCGCCCTTGCAGCTTTTCAGTATAATGCATCTTTAAACAACTGTGTCACCCACATTTCCCCAATAAACAGACATAATCACCATCTTAGCGCCATCGTTCCGTCATCTCCTCCTGGGCAGAGGCTCTTGGCTTTTATTCATGGACAACAAAAGGGAGTGACAAACAGGAAGTCATGGCCCCAACAGCCAATCGCTTCCTCAATACAAAATGACATCACAGGAAATGACACTAAACAGGAAATTACACTAAAGGGGAGGGCACCCACAGGAGTAAGAGGGAGAAGTGCACATGTCTCATCCACTTGAGGCAGGTACACTGTTCTCCGCCCAGCCACATCCACCATCTTAGTCAGCATGGAGCCCACTCAATACTGCTCAGAGCAACCAGTATCTAGTAAGATCATTCTACTTGTTCTTACAGGCTTGAGAAGATCTGCGGGGACATTGCTACTGCTGTTGTCAATAGACGATATTAATATATTAACATGGCAGATATCAATGTCCTCTTATTAAAGCAGATATGTATCCAAAAGGGATAGTATAGCCACAACAGAGATATAATAATATGTTTCTCTCGTTATGCGGACTTCGCATCTCTAATGTGCATAGACATTTGAAGGCAAGAAGCCCAGCGTATTGCGCTTGATACTTACAAACCGGCAAACGCCCACACACACCGAGAACACGTCTCCAAGCCCATGAGAAGGTTTTCATACTGACGGTTTTACCGCTGGTCCCGATTCCACCCAAGTGCGCTCTGCTAGAGCGCTCCTTGGTGAAATCAGACACAGGGAGACAGATGACAACAATCCATAAAACACACATAATAAAATTTCCACAACAGTAATAATGGCCATGATTTTGTAATGACATGTCCAGCTCCATAAAGACATGTTGTGACCAGTCTGGTGTGGAGGAACTCGCGTGTCCTGCACAGAGCCCTGACCTCAAACCTACTGAACACCTTTGGAACGAATTGGAAGCCAAGCCAGGTCTTCTCAGGTGACCTCACAAAATGGGCACAAATTCCCACTGAGTTACACCAAAATCTTGTGGAAAGTCTTCCTAGTAAAATGGAGGATGTTATAACCACAAAAGGGGGCAACTCCACATGAATGGTAATGGTTTTGGAATGGGATGTCCAACAAGCCCATATAGGTGTAATGGGTGGAGGAACTCAAGTGTCCTGCAGAGAGCCCTTACCTAAACCCTACTGAACACCTTTGGAATGAATTGGAAGCCAGGCCAGGTCTTCTCAGGTGACCTCACAAAATGGGCACAAATTCCCACTGAGTTACACCAAAATCTCATGGAAAGTCTTTCTAGAAGAATGGAGGATGTTATAACCATGAAAGGGGGCAACTCCACATTAATGGTAATGGTTTTGGAATGGGATGTCCAACAAGCCCATATAGGTGTAATGGGTGGAGGAACTCAAGCGTCCTGCAAAGAGCCCTTACCTCAACCCTACTGAACACCTTTAGAATGAATTGGAACACCAATGGTGAGCCAGGTCTTCTCATCCCAACACCATTACCTGAGCCCACATATGGGCACAAATTACTACAGACACCCTCCAAAATCTCGTGGAAAGCCTTGCCAGAAGAGTAGAGGATGATAAAACCACAAAGGACTCAATTCCGAAATAATGGTTATGAAGAGGGGGTGCAACTCCATATTAATAGTCCTGAAAAGGAGGGTGCAACTCCATATTATTGGTCATGAAGGGGGGGGTGGTGCAACTCCATATTATTGGTCATGAAGGGGGGGGGTGCAACTCCATATTATTGGTCATGAAGGGGGGGGGGGTGTAACTCCATATTATTGGTCATGAAGGGGGGGGGTGCAACTCCATATTATTGGTCATGAAGGGGGGGGGGGGGTGTAACTCCATATTAATGGTCATGAAGGGGGGGGCAACAAATTTTAATCCCAACAGTGTAAGTACCTGAATTTGACTTGATATTAGACTCCTGCAATCCCTGTACAGCAGAGCTCCGATGGAAGGGAAGAAGAAGCCAATCAGCTTTGCTGCACTGCTTGTGTGCTGACAAAAGAACATGCTGAGAGGAGGAGAGAGCAAAGGGACAAAGAGAGGAGGTCATTAGTCTGTTGCTTCTCCTTTCACTGTCCAGTCACAAGCTGGGGGGAGGATCAAGACCTGGATGTAAGACTTCTGCCGCAGAATAAAAACAGGTCGCCTGCCTACAAGTCTGTACTGTGTAGCAAAGCTGTGTAAACGTCAAGACTGGATGGACAAAGAAACGACTCCTTTGGCAGCTAAAGCTGCTCCCTTCTATGTTATTTCATTTCATCTTTGTTTGCCCGGGGTTCGGCTTTAAACACTCTATAGAACAACTTCCTTGGCTTTGTAAAGTTTAAATTGGTGATTTCAGTCCCCGAAGCTTAGCATCCTGTCGAGCCGTCCTGTGATTAAGCCGAGATTTAAATAGCCGGCTAAGATTCTCCTTCTTTGTTCCAGTAAACACTTAACGGCCGGACCAATTAGCATCTAATTATAATTTTTGTTGAAGTCGAACTAATCTGTGAATTTCAGTGTCCTGGTATTCTGCCGTTGCAGTAATTATCCTCTATGCTATCTTTTGATATTCCCATTATTGTTATTATTACACTGTTTAATTCCAGCCTGCCTTCTGCAGACATTGCGATGTAGGAATGGCAATCTATATGCTGATATAACACATTAGACACAATATCCGGATCTGCGTTCTGCAACAAAATGGCTTTTTGTGTTCGGCGCGTTGATTGCTGTATATATTGCTGTTTGGGAACACCTGGTGCCCACTGGCGACAATATTTGTTGATGGAGAAAAAAATATATAATATAAATGGCAACTAAAAAGCCCAACTCTAGCTTTGAAGCACCCCCCCCTCCACACTTTGGAGCACCCCGCGTTCAGTCCTACATACATATTTTTGGAGCTGTCTTTGGTTCGGGCACATGATGCCCTGAGGGTTCTTCTCTGCATCCTCCTGCGGTGGCAACAGCTGTTCCTCAATGATACAGAGAATGGCTGTCTAGTAGTGATATGGGCAGCATTCTCTGCATTGTCATCCTGTCATTCCAAAGGGCAACTTTATGATGCACCCCAAGGGGCATGTCCTTGACACCCTGGGATCCTAGCAAAAGGATTTTTACTGAGAGTGGGGTGTCATCCAATCCAAAGGAGGCAGAGCTTCCAGGACTGGAGGAGACTGCAGGAGGCAAAGCTTGTAGCATGAATGGAGTGAGCACAGCTATTGGACCTTTGGATGGTGGCACCGTTTGCTCTCCCGCAATTACATTATGAGTCTTTTGAAAAGGGAGCACAACATAAGCCGATTGACTTCAGACTCTTTCTCTCTAATTGAATCTCCATCATGGTTTAAGTTTAATAGAGAAAGTGGGGAAGGGGGAAAATCACTGCTCTGATTTATTTAGCCGTATGTGTGCATTTAGACTTCATGATGCACCCCAAGGGGGAACATGTCCTTGACACCTTGGTCTCATAACAAATGATCTTAATGAGATTGGGCATCTTCCAACCAAAAGAAGAGCAGCATCCAGGACAGGAGGAGGTAAAGCACTAGCATGGATGGAGCAAGCATGGCTATTGGACCTTTGGATGGTGGAACCGTTTGCTCTCCCACAATTACATTATGGGTCTTTTGAAAAGGGAGCACAACATAAGCCGATTGACTTTAGACTCTTTCTCTCTGATTGAATCTCCATCATGGTTTAAGATGAATAGAGAAAGCGGGGAAGGGGGGAAAGCATCGCTCTGATTTATTTAGCTGTATGTGTGCATTTTGACTTCATGATGCACCCCAAGGGGCATGTCCCTTACATCCTGGGCTCATAGCAAACAATCTTAATGAGATTGAGCATCTTCCAACCAAAAGAAGAGCAGCATCCAGGACAGGAGGAGGTAAAGCACTAGCATGGATGGAGTGAGCATGGCTATTGGACCTCTGAATGGTGGCACCGTTTGCTTTCCCGCAATTACATTATGGGTCTTTTGAAAAGGGAGCACAACATAAGCCGATTGACTTCAGACTCTTTCTCTCTGACTGAATCTCCATCATGGTTTAAGATGAATAGAGAAAGCGGGGAAGGGGGAAAATCACTGCTCTGATTTATTTAGCTGTATGTGTGCATTTTGACTTCATGATGCACCCCAAGGGGCATGTCCCTGACACCTTGGTCTCATAACAAATGATCTTAATGAGATTGGGCATCTTCCAACCAAAAAAAGGGCAGCATCCAGGACAGGAGGAGGTAAAGCAGTAGCATGGATGAAGTGAGCACGGCTATTAGACCTTTGGATGGGAGGGATTTTTTAAGGAAAAAAACATGTTCAGCAGAGTTCTGCTTTAAAGTTAACTCATTCTTTGCCCATGTAGCAAAAAGCAACAGGTTCTCTTTAATGGTGGCACCATTAGCTTTGTTCTCCCGCAACTACACTATTGGTTGTCAGAGAATGGTTCGCAGAAGAATGGGCACAACTACTAATAATAATCAGAAAGTTTGCAGATTACGGGCACTCAGGCGTTTGCCAGTGTAAATGCGCAATCGTGCACGCGCGTGCCCATGGCGCATGCATGACGTGACAGATCCTGGTGCCCAGTGCCCTTTTTGACACCCTGGGCTCCTAGCAAAAGGATTTTACTGCGAGTGGGGTGTTATCCAACCCAGAAGAGGCACAGCATCCAGGACTGGTGGAGACTGCAAGAGGCAAAGCTGTAGCATGGATAAGGTGAGCACAGCTATTGGACCTTTGGATGGGAGGAATTTTTGAAAAAAAAAACATTTTCAGTGGAGTTCTGTTTTAATGTGAACTTATGCTTTGCCCATGTAGCAAAAAAGCAACAGGTTCACTTTAATGGTGGCACCATCAGCTTTGTTCTCTCGAAAACTACATTTTGATTTCATGATGCTCCCCAAGGGGTATGTCCTTGACACCCTGGTCTCATAGCAAATGATCTTAATGAGATTGGGCATCTTCCAACCAAAAGAAGAGCAGCATCCAGGACAGGAGGATGTAAGGCAGTAGCATGGATGGAGTGAGCATGGCTATTGGACCTTTGGATGGTGGCACCGTTTGCTCTCCCACAATTACATTATGGGTCTTTTGAAAAGGGAGCAGAACATAAGCTGATTGACTTCAGACTCTTTCTCTCTGATTGAATCTCCATCATGGTTTAAGTTGAATAGAGAAAGCGGGGAAGGGGGAAAATCACTGCTCTGATTTATTTAGCTGTATGTGTGCATTTTGACTTCATGATGCACCCCAAGGGGCATGTCCTTGACACCCTGGTCTAATGAGATTGGGCATCTTCCAACCAAAAAAAGAGCAGCATCGAGGACAGGAGGAGGTAAAGCACTAGCATGGATGGAGTGAGCATGGCTATTGGACCTTTGGATGGGAGGGATTTTTGAAGGAAAAAAAAAACATGTTCAGCAGAGTTCTGCTTTAAAGTAAACTCATGCTTTGCCCATGTTGCAAAAAAAGCAACAGGTTCACTTTAATGGTGGCACTGTTTTTTCTCCTGCGACTACATTCCCGAAAAGGGAGCACAACATAAGCCGACTGCCTTCAGACTCTTTCTCTCTGAATGAATCTCCATCATGGTTTAATATGAAAACAGAAAGCGGGGAATGGGGAGGAGTCACTGCTCTGATTTATTCAGCTTTAGGTGTGCGTTTTGATTTCATGATGCACCCCAAGGGGCATGTTCTTGACACCCTGGGCTCCTAACAAAACTATTTTATTGAGAGTGGGTGTCATCCAACCCAGAAGAGGTGCAGCATCCAGGACTGGAGGAGACTGCAGGAGGCAAAGCTGTAACATGGCTATTGGTCGTTTTGGATAGGCAGGATTTTTGGAAAAAAAATAGTTTTCAGTGGAGTTCTGCTTTAAAGAGAACCTGTGCTTTGCCCATGTAGGAAAAATAAACAGTTTCACTTTAATGGTGGCACCTCTAGCTTTGCTCTTCTGCAACGACATTATGAAAAGAGAGCGCAGCATAAGCTGATTGCCTTCAGACTCTTTCTCTCTGATTGATTCTTCATCATTGTTTATTATGAATAGAAAAAGCAGAGCAAGGGGGAGGAGTCACTGCTCTGATTTATTCAGCTTTATGTGTGCATTTTGATTTCATGATGCAGCACAAGGGGCATGTCCTTGACACCCTGGGCCCCTAGCAAAATTTTTTTACCGAGCTTGGTGTAATCTAAACCCAGAAGAGGAGCGGGATGTGGGACTGGAGGAGACTGCAGGAGGCAAAGCTGTAGCATGGATGAGGTGAGCACGGCTATTGGACCTTTGGGATTGGAGGGATTTGTGAAGGTGAAAAAAAAAATATAATGCACATTGCCACTTAATATATCACCTTATATAAAGATATATATTAACCTAGATTTACACTTGAAATATACCTAATATACATCAAGTTGATACATTCAATAAGGAGTATCTGAATAGACAATGCATTAGAGAATATCAATGAGAGTCTGAGTGCTATATATATATAGTTATATGCCTCTAGATGTAGCACTCAGACTGACTCTCGTTGATATTCTCTAATGTATTGTCTATTCAGATACTCCTTATTGAGTATCAATTTGATGTATATTAGGTATATTTCAAGTGTAAATCTAGGTTAATATATATTTTGCATTTCCATATTCATCCAGCAGGTGGAGCATTTGGCTTTTTTTTTTTCAAATACTCTCAGGCTTTCCTTAGCTACTTTTTTGAAAAAAAAAAAAAAAAGATGTCTTTGGTTTGCAGAGCCTAATGCTGACCATGCGCTGATGGTCAATCAGCTTCTGTCGAGCATGGACAGCCTCATGATTTTTTTTCCATTTAACCAGATTCCTCCATCCAGGGTCTGGGCATGGGGTAGGCAGAATTTGATGTATATTAAGTATATTTCAAGTGTAAATCTAGGTTAATATATATCTTTATATAAAGTGATATATTAAGTGGCAATATGCATTATATCTGTATAGTATAATTGTTGTTTTTTACTATATTGATTGTATTTATCTTTTGTAGTTGTGCATGCTTTACAAGCTCCTGAAGAAGCAGATAAAGCGAAACATGTTGAGCTACAAGCATTGTGATTGATACAGGGATCATGTATACGTATGTTGTATCAAATTATTTTATGAATTAAGGACAGTATTTCCCGACCTGATGCTTTTTTTTTTAACATGTTGGATTGTAATAAAAATACTTTTATATACCAACGTTTTGTGTCTGTGGCACCATGAAAAGTCCCTCTCTCCTACGATTTCAAAACGTTTGATCAACTTCTGTTGAAGGGACATGCTGGAAAAAAATTTCTCATTCATCAGCTGCAGCTGCTGATCAGTGTATTCTGGCAGCAGCTGCTGCTTCCCTCCCATTGGATTGTGTGGATGGAGGCAGTGCCAGGACAAGATCATCTAGTGCCCAAGTCAAAGATGCCGACTTGCACCCCTCCCCTCCTTTCATTATGTGCAAGCTTAGGAGGAGGATGGGGGGGGGGGAGAGAGCACAGCCCGCACCTCTTCCTTGCTCTCTCCTCCTCCCCTCTCTGCTTCCAGTGCTGTGCTGACAGAAGTAGTGATACCGCTGTCACTACTCCTGTCAGCACGGAGTAGAAGGAACTTGCGAAGCCCCCCCCCATCCCTACAATATGCGCCCAGGGCAGTTTCCCTTTCTGCCCACCCCTTGTCCCGGCCCCGGATGGAGGAATCTGGTTAAATGGAAAAAAAATTGTGAGGCTGTCCATGCTTGACAGAAGCTGATTAACCATCAGCGCAGGGTCAGCATTAGGCTCTGCAAACCAAAGACAATTTTTTTTTTTTTTACAAAAAAGTAGCTAAGGAGAGCCTGAGAGTATTTGAAAAAGAGCCAAACGCTCCACCCGCTGGATGAATATGGAAATGCAAAATATTCATATGCAATATTTAACATAGTACAGTGGAACCTTGGTTAACGAGTAACGCGGCTAACGAGCATTTTGAAAGACGAGCAACTTTTTAAAAAAAAAATCCTGACTCGGTTTGCGAGTGTTGTCTCGCAAAACAAGCAGAATTCAAGCTAATGTGGTGTGCAGTATCGCATTTGGCCAGAGGTGCAGGGAGCATCCGGTGACACTCGGAGCGGTTTGCAGCCATTCGGAAATACTCGGAATCACTCGGAAATACTCGGAAACACTCGAAAATACTCGAAAACACTCGGAAATACTCCGTTCCCAAGTGTTTCCAAGCCTTTCCGAGGGTTTCCGAGTTCAGCCGAGCTGTCCCCGAGTATTTCCGAGGCTCTCTGGCGCCCCCCCAGCTCTGGCCACATGCGGTATTGCATGCAATAGAAGTCAATGCGGAATGAATTATCTTCGCTTCCATTGACTTCTATGGGGAAACCTGCTTTGATATGCGAGTGCTTTGGATTACAAGCATTCTCCTGGAACGGATTATGCTCGTAATCCAAGGTTCCACTGTATCTAACTAAATATTTCTTATTTTTGAGTTCTGACCATAATAAAAAAAAACAAAAAACAAAGGCAAACCGAGCCACCAAATATTCCATTTTAAGATTATTACTGGGATTATTTTACATGCAAAAGGTGAACAAATATTTATCGCCTTAATTTTCGAACAGCAAGAAAATACAACACGGATCTGAAAAGCCTTTATTATTTCCCTTTGTTATCGTCTATCCTGTTAATTGCGCTAAGCATGGAGTAAGTAGGTGATGTGATGAATGCACATCCCCTCTTTAATAAAAGCCGCGGCTTTCTGTGTTTCTGCGACGCGCCGTCTTATCCTTCACATCATTGAACATAATACCATGTAATACATGTGTCCCATAATTGGGACAAATTACCAATAAATGCGCTCGCCGTACAGGAGCCAGTGAACTGCACCGACCTCGTGTTCATTATGCCGTTTGAGAAAAAAAAAAAAAAAAATCATTTAGCCGCTGATAAAGAGGTTAGCATAATTTCTACAGAGAATATGTATAACTAAAAGCTCTCATTAGCTAAATGGACACTGTATCTGCTCGGCCCATTTAGAAAGGCGCCTCCTCGCCCCGCACCATTGGTCAGATCATGTAGCAGTGTGATAAGTCTCCGAGAGGAGCTGTTCCCGGGTGCTGAACTCGTGTCATACATCATATGTTCTCCAGGAACCAGGAGAAGGAACCTGCACTTGGAGAATGTGTGGATCACCATAGAAGACCTCTACTTATGAACACGTTTTGTAAGAGGGACTTTGTGGTTGGTTTTATTTGGCGCCAAGAGTTCAAGTCCCTACCCCCCCCCCCCCCCCCGCTCTTGTCCTGCTAGAACACCATCCCTCCTTCTGGGGCTGAGCCCTCCGCCACCTTGTGCCTCACCCCCTGCCAGAGGCCTCCACATGACATTCCCGGCCGTTGACCTTCATATCCCCAAAAGAAGAAATGTCCACATGTAAAACAGGGCCAGATCTAGTCGGATCAGGGGGGGTGCACTATAAAAAGTCAGGGGGCATAGTGTCAACAGAGATGCAGGGAACCATTATTCCCCATTCACTCAGGGCGCTTCTGTACCACGGGTCACAACCCTGAAATAACATCTGATAGGTAGTGCAGATGTGGTGCAGGAAGTAACGGGCAACACAAGTATGTATTAGGCTGTCATTACAGTAGATGCTTTGCCTCCTTATGTCCCTATTAGAGTCCCCCCTTACAGCAGAGGTCCTCATCAGAGTGCCCCCTTATATCAGAGGTCCTTATCAGAGTACCCCCTTATAGCAGAGGTCCTCATCAGAGTCCCCCCTTACAGCAGTGGTCCTCATCAGAGTGCCCCCTTATATCAGAGGTCCTCATCAGAGTACCCCCTTATATCAGAGGTCCTCATCAGAGTGCTCCCTTATATCAGAGGTCCTCATCAGAGTACCACCTTATATCAGAGGTCCTCATCAGAGTACCCCCTTATATCAGAGGTCCTCATCAGTGTGCCCCCTTATATCAGAGGTTCTCATCAGAGTGCCCCCTTATATAAGAGGTCCTCATCAGAGTACCCCCTTATAGCAGAGGTCCTCATCAGAGTGCCCCCTTATATCAGAGGTCCTCATCAAAGTTCCCCCTTTATATCAGAGGTCCTTATCAGAGTACCCCCTTATATCAGAGGTTCTCATCAGAGTGCCCCCTTATATCAGAGGTCCTCATCAGAGTACCCCCTTATATCAGAGGTTCTCATCAGAGTACCCCCTTATATCAGAGGTCCTCATCAGAGTACCCCCTTATATCAGAGTACCCCTTATATCAGAGGTCCTCATGAGAGTGCCCCCTTATATCAGATGTCCTTATCAGAGTACCCCCTTATATCAGAGGTTCTCATCAGAGTGCCCCCTTATATCAGAGGTCCTCATCAGTGTGCCCCCTTATATCAGAGGTCCTCATCAGAGTGCCCCCTTATATCAGAGGTCCTTATCAGAGTGCCCCCTTATATCAGAGGTCCTCATCAGAGTACCCCCTTATATCAGAGGTCCTCATCAGAGTACCCCCTTATATCAGAGGTCCTCATCAGAGTACCCCCTTATATCAGAGTACCCCTTATATCAGAGGTCCTCATCAGAGTACCCCCTTATATCAGAGGTCCACATCAGAGTGCCCCCTTATATCAGAGGTCCACATCAGAGTACCCTCTTATATCAGAAGTCCTCATCAGAGTACCCCCTTATATCAGAGGTCCTCATCAGAGTACCCCCTTATATCAGAGGTCCTCATCAGAGTACCCCCTTATATCAGAGGTCCTCATCAGAGTACCCCCTTATATCAGAGGTCCTCATCAGAGTACCCCCTTATATCAGAGTACCCTCTTATATCAGAAGTCCTCATCAGAGTACCCTCTTATATCAGAGGTCCTCATCAGAGTACCCCCTTATATCAGAGGTCCTCATCAGAGTGCCCCCTTATATCAGAGGTCCTCATCATAGTGCCCCCTTATATCAGAGGTCCTCATCAGAGTACCCCCTTATATCAGAGGTCCTCATCAGAGTGCCCCCTTATATCAGAGGTCCTCATCAGAATACCCCCTTATATCAGAGTACCCCTTATATCAGAGGTCCTCATCAGAGTACCCCCTTTATTTAAGAGGTCCTCATCAGAGTGCCCCCTTATATCAGAGGTCCTCATCAGAGTACCCCCTTATATCAGAGGTCCTCATCAGAGTACCCCCTTATATCAGAGGTCCTCATCAGAGTGCCCCCTTATATCAGAGGTCCTCATCAGAATACCCCCTTATATCAGAGTACCCCTTATATCAGAGGTCCTCATCAGAGTGCCCCCTTATATCAGAGGTCCTTATCAGAGTGCCCCCTTATATCAGAGGTCCTCATCAGAGTGCCCCCTTATATCAGAGGTCCTCATCAGAGTACCCCCTTATATCAGAGGTCCACATCAGAGTGCCCCCTTATATCAGAGGTCCTCATCAGAGTGCCCCCTTATATCAGAGGTCCTCATCAGAGTGCCCCCTTATATCAGAGGTCCTCATCAGAGTGCCCCCTTATATCAGAGGTCCTCATCAGAGTGCCCCCTTTATATCAGAGGTCCTCATCAGAGTGCCCCCTTATATCAGAGGTCCTCATCAGAGTGCCCCCTTATATCAGAGGTAGACATGTGCACACTGAAATATTTCGTTTTGGAATTTCGTTTTCGTCCGAAAAATAAATTTATTTAGTTACTCCCGAAATTCGTTTTTATCTATTTTGTTTTTCATTAAAAATTGCATTCGTCCGAAAATCCAAATGAATGAAGGTGGGATCTGTCATTGAAGGATTATGGTGTCTGTTGAATGTTCAAAGAAGATTCGACGGAGCAAATAAACTGTACATGTACATTTCCGGACTAATTTTCCGCCTACAAGCTAGCTGTAGTAGAATTCTAATGTTGTATGACTAGTAATATTTATATTTATTAATTATTTTACTAGTCAACCAACATTAGAATTTTTCTAAAGCCTATGGGCGGGTGCATTTGCCCGGAAATGTACGATTGTGGCGTCGTACAGTTCAGCTGCTCCATCGAATCTTCCTAGAACTTTCCACAGACACCATAAGCCAAAGATTCGATGTTTGAATGTTTTTTGTTGCTTTGTGGAATCTTCGTCATTCATGTTGAATGGTCTACTCTACCCCAACAGTCAGACAACTTTCACATTCCTTTCTCAATCTCCAAGTGCAATGGCGGGCGCGGCGTCCGACGTTGTGTCAGATATTGATATGGCATTATAATATAGAATCTATAATAATAAATCCCCCCCCCCCCACAACACGGGCAGCCTCTGAGGCTATCACAACACTAGCAACACTATCAAGTTCACAACACTATCACAATAGCAGCAGATTATTATGAAAAAGTTAAAGCGGAGGCTCCCACAAAAGTTGAACCTCTGCTTTTCGGAACCCTCCCCCCCCTCCGGTGTCACATTTGGCACCTTTCAGGGGGGAGGGGGGTGGGGGGTGCAGAGGTCCTCATCAGAGTACCCCCTTATATCAGAGGTCCTTATCAGAGTATCCCCTTATATCAGAGGTCCTCATCAGAGTGCCCCCTTATATCAGAGGTCCTCATCAGAGTACCCCCTTATATCAGAGGTCCTTATCAGAGTACCCGCTTATATCAGAGGTCCTCATCAGAGTGCCCCCTTATATAAGAGGTCCACATCAGAGTGCCCCCTTATATCAGAGGTCCTTATCAGAGATTCCCCTTATATCAGAGGTCCTCATCAGAGTACCCCCTTATATCAGAGGTCCTTATCAGAGTACCCGCTTATATCAGAGGTCCTCATCAGAGTACCCCCTTATATCAGAGGTCCTTATCAGAGATTCCCCTTATATCAGAGGTCCTCATCAGAGTACCCCCTTATATCAGAGGTCCTTATCAGAGTACCCGCTTATATCAGAGGTCCACATCAGAGTGCCCCCTTATATCAGAGGTCCTCATCAGAGTGCCTCCTTATATCAGAGGTCCTCATCAGTGTGCCTCCTTATATCAGAGGTCCTCATCAGAGTGCCTCCTTATATCAGAGGTCCTTATGAGAGTACCCCCTTATATCAGAGGTCCTCATCAGAGTGCCCCCTTATATCAGAGGTCCTCATCAGAGTACCCCCTTATATCAGAGGTCCTTATCAGAGTACCCCCTTATATCAGAGGTCCTTATCAGAGTACCCCCTTATATCAGAGGTCCTCATCAGAGTACCCCCTTATATCGGAGGTCCTCATTAGAGTGCCCCCTTATATCAACTGTCTGCATCACTTACATCAGTTGTATCTGATGGGGACAGTTGATGTAAGGAGGCATGCTAATGAGGCAGTTGATGTAAGGAGGCATTCTGATGGGGCAGTTGATGTAGGGGGCATGCTCATGGGGCAGTTGATGTAAGGAGGCATGCTGATGGGGCAGTTTATGTAAGGGGACATGCTGATGGGGCAGTTGATGTAAGGAGGCATGCTGATGGGACAGTTGATGTAAAGAGGCATGCTGATGGGGTAGTTGATGTAAGGAGGCATGCTGATGGGACAGTTGATGTAAAGAGGCATGCTGATGGGGTAGTTGATGTAAGGAGGCATGCTGATGGGACAGTTGATGTAAGGGGGCATGCTGATGGGGCAGTTGATGTAAAGAGGCATGCTGATGGGGCAGTTGATGTAAGGAGGCATGCTGATGGTAACAGTTGATGTAAGGGGGCATGCTGATGGGGCAGTTGATGTAAGGAGGCATGCTGATGGGGCAGTTGATGTAAGGAGGCATGCTGATGGGGCAGTTGATGTAAGGAGGCATGCTGATGGGGCAGTTTATGTAAGGGGGCATGCTGATGGGGCAGTTGATGTAAGGAGGCATGCTGATGGGACAGTTGATGTAAAGAGGCATGCTGATGGGGTAGTTGATGTAAGGAGGCATGCTGATGGGACAGTTGATGTAAAGAGGCATGCTGATGGGGTAGTTGATGTAAGGAGGCATGCTGATGGGACAGTTGATGTAAAGAGGCATGCTGATGGGGTAGTTGATGTAAGGAGGCATGCTGATGGGACAGTTGATGTAAAGAGGCATGCTGATGGGGCAGTTGATGTAAGGAGGCATGCTGATGGTAACAGTTGATGTAAGGGGGCATGCTGATGGGGCAGTTGATGTAAGGAGGCATGCTGATGGGGCAGTTGATGTAAGGAGGCATGCTGATGGGGCAGTTGATGTAAGGAGGCATGCTGATGGTAACAGTTGATGTAGGGGGGGCATGCTGATGGGCAGTTGATGTAGGGGGGGGGGCATGCTGATTCAAATTAAGAATTCAGAACACTTTATTAATCCTAAAAGGAAATTTAATAATTACATCAATTGTCCCCTAAATTCTGAAACCCACAATGTCCTCCTCACTATGACTACCCTGAGCCCCGGATCAGACCTTCTTTTTCCTCTCCACCGATCCTCTGTGATCCTGGGATATGTAGTTCAAATGCGAACCCAAAACACAGGCTCAGTCTATCTGGAGACTACATCCCCCACAGGTCTTAGTTCTTCCCAGCAGGCTCTTGTCACACCCAGAATGCACAGCTGTCCACATCCCCTTCCTCTGTGTTCCCTGAGTGGTGGGTGGAGCTTAAACTGGCTGCACACGGCCCTGTAACAAACAACAGTGCCCTCTTTCTCAGAGCAGAACAGCGGAGCAGGCAGCTACGGGACAGAGGCTACAATCACTAAAGGGAAATGGTCCTAATGCCTAATGATCTCTGACCATCTCCTGTACTATGTCTGCAGTCTCTGATCATCTCCTGTAGTATGTCTGCAGTCTCTGATCATCTCCTGTAGTATGTCTGCAGTCTCTGATCATCTCCTGTACTATGTCTGCAGTCTCTGATCATCTCCTGTATTATGTCTGCAGTCTCTGATCATCTCCTGTACTATGTCTGCAGTCTCTGATCATCTCCTGTATTATGTCTGCAGTCTCTGATCATCTCCTGTATTATGTCTGCAGTCTCTGATCATCTCCTGTACTATGTCTGCAGTCTCTGATCATCTCCTGTACTACAGTGGGGACGGAAAGTATTCAGACCCCCTTAAATTTTTCACTCTTTGTTATATTGCAGCCATTTGCTAAAATCATTTAAGTTAATTTTTTTCCTCATTAATGTACACACAGCACCCCATATTGTACACACAGCACCCCATATTGTACACACAGCACCCCATATTGTACACACAGCCCCCCATATTGTACACACAGCACCCCATATTGTACACACAGCCCCCCATATTGTACACACAGCACCCCATATTGTACACACAACACCCCATATTGTACACACAACACCCCATATTGTACACACAACACCCCATATTGTACACACAACACCCCATATTGTACACACAGCACCTCATATTGTACACACAGCACCCCATATTGTACACACAGCACCCCATATTGTACACACAGCACCCCATATTGTACACACAGCCCCCCATATTGTACACACAGCACCCCATATTGTACACACAGCCCCCCATATTGTACACACAGCACCCCATATTGTATACACAGCACCTCATATTATACACACAGCCCCCCATATTGTACACACAGCACCCCATATTGTACACACAGCACCCCATATTGTACACACAGCATCCCATATTGTACACATAGCCCCCCATATTGTACACACAGCCCCCCATATTGTACACACAGCCCCCCATATTGTACACACAGCACCTCATATTATACACACAGCCCCCCATATTGTACACACAGCACCCCATATTGTACACACAGCCCCCCATATTGTACACACAGCACCCCATATTGTACACACAGCCCCTCATATTGTACACACAGCACCCCATATTGTACACACAGCCCCCCATATTGTACACACAGCACCCCATATTGTACACACAGCCCCTCATATTGTACACACAGCACCCCATATTGTACACACAGCTCCCCATATTGTACACACAGCACCCCATATTGTACATACAGCACCCCATATTGTACACACAGCACCCCATATTGTACACACAGCACCTCATATTGTACACACAGCGCCCCATATTGTACACACAGCCCCCATATTGTATACACAGCACCCCATATTGTACACAGAGCGCCCCATATTGTACACACAGCGCCCCATATTGTACACACAGCGCCCCATATTGTACACACAGCACCCCATATTGTACACACAACACCCCATATTGTACACACAGCACCTCATATTGTACACACAGCACCCCATATTGTACACACAGCACCTCATATTGTACACACAGCCCCCCATATTGTACACACAGCCCCCCATATTGTACACACAGCCCCCCATATTGTACACACAGCTCCTCATATTGTACACACAGCACCCCATATTGTACACACAGCACCCCATATTGTACACACAGCACCCCATATTGTACACACAGCTCCTCATATTGTACACACAGCCCCCCATATTGTACACACAGCACCTCATATTGTACACACAGCCCCCCATATTGTACACACAGCACCTCATATTGTACACACAGCACCCCATATTGTACACACAACACCCCATATTATACACACAGCCCCCCATATTGTACACACAGCCCCCCATATTGTACACACAGCACCCCATATTGTACACACAGCCCCCCATATTGTACACACAGCACCTCATATTGTACACACAGCCCCCCCATATTGTACACACAGCCCCCCATATTGTACACACAGCACTCCATATTGTACCCACAGCACCCCATATTGTACACACAGCCCCCCATATTGTACACACAGCACCCCATATTGTACACACAGTGCCCCATATTGACAGAAAAACACAGAATTGTTGACATTTTTGCAGATTTATTAAAAAAGAAAAACTGAAATATCACATGCTCCTAAGTATTCAGACCCTTTGCTCAGTATTTAGTAGAAGCCCCTTTTGATGAGTCTTTTTGGGAAAGATACAACAAGTTTTTCACACCTGGATTTGGGGATCCTCTGCCATTCCTCATTGCAGATCCTCTCCAGTTCTGTCAGGGGGGATGGTAAACGTTGGTGGACGGACATTTTTAGGTCTCCCCAGAGATGCTCAATTGGGTTTAAGTCAGGACTCTGGCTGGGCCATTCAAGAACAGTCACGGAGTTGTTGTGAAGCCACTCCTTCGTTATTTTAGCTGTGTGCTTAGGGTCATTGTCTTGTTGGAAGGTAAACCTTCGGCCCAGTCTGAGGTCCTGAGCACTCTGGAGAAGGTTTTCATCCAGGATATCCCTGTACTTGGCTGCATTCATCTTTCCTTCGATTGCAACCAGTCGTCCTGTCCCTGCAGCTGAAAAACACCCCCACAGCATGATGCTGCCACCACCATGCTTCACTGTTGGGACTGTATTGGACAGGTGATGAGCAGTGCCTGGTTTTCTCCACACATACCGCTTAGAATTAAGGCCAAAAAGTTCTATCTTGGTCTCATCAAACCAGAGAATCTTATTTCTCACCATCTTGGAGTCCTTCAGGTGTTTTTTTAGCAAACTCCATGCGGGCTTTCATGTGTCTTGAACTGAGGAGAGGCTTCCGTCGGGCCACTCTGCCATAAAGCCCCGACTGGTGGAGGGCTGCAGTGATGGTTGACTTTCTACAACTTTCTCCCATCTCCCGACTGCATCTCTGGAGCTCAGCCACAGTGATCTTTGGGTTCTTCTTTACCTCTCTCACCAAGGCTCTTCTCCCCCGATAGCTCAGTTTGGCCGGACGGCCAGCTCTAGGAAGGGTTCTGGTCGTCCCAAACGTCTTCCATTTAAGGATTATGGAGGCCACTGTGCTCTTAGGAACCTTAAGTGCAGCAGAAATGTTTTTGTAACCTTGGCCAGATCTGTGCCTTGCTACAATTCTGTCTCTGAGCTCTTCAGGCAGTTCCTTTGACCTCATGATTCTCATTTGCTCTGACATGCACTGTGAGCTGTAAGGTCTTATATAGACAGGTGTGTGGCTTTCCTAATCAAGTCCAATCAGTATAATCAAACACAGCTGGACTCAAATGAAGGTGTAGAACCATCTCAAGGATGATCAGAAGAAATGGACAGCACCTGAGTTATATATATGAGTGTCACAGCAAAGGGTCTCAATACTTAGGACCATGTGATATTTCAGTTTTTCTTTTTTAATAAATCTGCAAAAATGTCAACAATTCTGTGTTTTCCTGTCAATATGGAGTGCTGTGTGTATAATATGGGGGGCTGTGTGTACAATATGGAGTGCTGTGTGTATAATATGGGGGGCTGTGTGTACAATATGAGGTGCTGTGTGTACAATATGGGGGGCTGTGTGTACAATATGGGGTGCTGTGTGTACAATATGGGGTGCTGTGTGTACAATATGGGGGGCTGTGTGTACAATATGGGGTGCTGTGTGTACAATATGAGGTGCTGTGTGTACAATATGGGGTGCTGTGTGTACAATATGGGGTGCTGTGTGTACAATATGGGGCGCTCTGTGTACAATATGGGGTGCTGTGTGTACAATATGGGGTGCTGTGTGTACAATATGGGGCGCTCTGTGTACAATATGGGGTGCTGTGTGTACAATATGGGGGGCTGTGTGTACAATATGGGGAGCTGTGTGTACAATATGGGCGCTGTGTGTACAATATGGGGCGCTGTGTGTACAATATGGGGTGCTGTGTGTACAATATGGGGCGCTGTGTGTACAATATGGGGCGCTGTGTGTACAATATGGGGCGCTGTGTGTACAATATGGGGCGCTGTGTGTACAATATGGGGTGCTGTGTGTACAATATGGGGTGCTGTGTGTACAATATGGGGGGCTGTGTGTACAATATGGGGGGCTGTGTGTACAATATGGGGTGCTGTGTGTACAATATGAGGTGCTGTGTGTACAATATGGGGTGTTGTGTGTACAATATGAGGTGATGTGTGTACAATATGGGGGGCTGTGTGTACAATATGGGGGGCTGTGTGTACAATATGGGGTGCTGTGTGTACAATATGGGGGCTGTGTGTACAATATGGGGTGCTGTGTGTACAATATGGGGTGCTGTGTGTATAATATGGGGTTGCTGTGTGTACAATATGGGGTGCTGTGTGTACAATATGGGGGGCTGGGTGTACAATATGGGGTGCTGTGTGTACAATATGGTGTGCTGTGTGTACAATATGAGGTGCTGTGTGTACAATATGGGGTGCTGTGTGTACAATATGAGGTGCTGTGTGTACAATATGAGGTGCTGTGTGTACAATATGGGGTGCTGTGTGTACAATATGAGGTGATGTGTGTACAATATGGGGGGCTGGGTGTACAATATGAGGTGCTGTGTGTACAATATGGGGTGCTGTGTGTACAATATGAGGTGATGTGTGTACAATATGGGGGGCTGGGTGTACAATATGGGGTGCTGTGTGTACAATATGGGGGGCTGTGTGTACAATATGGGGTGCTGTGTGTACAATATGGGGTGCTGTGTGTACAATATGAGGTGCTGTGTGTACAATATGGGGGGGCTGTGTGTACAATATGGGGTGCTGTGTGTGTACAATATGAGGTGCTGTGTGTACAATATGGGGGGGCTGTGTGTACAATATGGGGGGCTGTGTGTACAATATGGGGTGCTGTGTGTACAATATGGGGTGCTGTGTGTACAATATGGGGTGTTGTGTGTACAATATGGGGTGCTGTGTGTACAATATGGGGTGCTGTGTGTACAATATGGGGTGTTGTGTGTACAATATGGGGGGCTGTGTGTACAATATGGGGGGCTGTGTGTACATTAATGAGGAAAAAAATGAACTTAAATGATTTTAGCAAATGACTGCAATATAACAAAGAGTGAAAAATGTAAGGGGGTCTGAATACTTTCCGTCCCCACTGTATGTCTGCAGTCTCTGATCATCTCCTGTACTATGTCTGCAGTCTCTGATCATCTCCTGTACTATGTCTGCAGTCTCTGATCATCTCCTGTATTATGTCTGCAGTCTCTGATCATCTCCTGTACTATGTCTGCAGTCTCTGATCATCTCCTGTATTATGTCTGCAGTCTCTGATCATCTCCTGTACTATGTCTGCAGTCTCTGATCATCTCCTGTATTATGTCTGCAGTCTCTGATCATCTCCTGTACTATGTCTGCAGTCTCTGATCATCTCCTGTACTATGTCTGCAGTCTCTGATCATCTCCTGTATTATGTCTCTGCAGTCTCTGATCATCTCCTGTATTATGTCTGCAGTCTCTGATCATCTCCTGTACTATGTCTGCAGTCTCTGATCATCTCCTGTACTATGTCTGCAGTCTCTGATCATCTCCTGTATTATGTCTGCAGTCTCTGATCATCTCCTGTATTATGTCTGCAGTCTCTGATCATCTCCTGTATTATGTCTGCAGTCTCTGATCTCTCCTGTATCATGTCTGCAGTCTCTGATCATCTTCTGTACTATGTCTGCAGTCTCTGATCATCTCCTGTATTATGTCTGCAGTCTCTGATCATCTCCTGTACTATGTCTGCAGTCTCTGATCATCTCCTGTATTATGTCTGCAGTCTCTGATCATCTCCTGTACTATGTCTGCAGTCTCTGATCATCTCCTGTATTATGTCTGCAGTCTCTGATCATCTCCTGTACTATGTCTGCAGTCTCTGATCATCTCCTGTATTATGTCTGCAGTCTCTGACAGCTTTCTGTAGCATTACATTCATTGAATGTTATGTGTGGCCCTTTGGCAGGGTCAGAGGCAGCATTCGCAGCTTCCCTATACCAAGTAAGTTGACCACAACTGATACAAATGATGATAGTAGAGTGATTCCTGATCGAATGAATAGAATAAATGTCTCAACATACAGACATTCCCACTCACTGCTAAACAATCATTAATATCAATCAAAAAAAACATTTGAGTCCTAATTGTTTAGGTAATTGATCGGTACCTATAATGACTTAAGGCAATCCAATGATCAATACATTTCCAGGCCAGCTGATCAATAAGACTTAGAAGTGATCAGTCCTTTCTGTTATTGATCAGGAAGTATGTTTTAAAAGTGAATGTATATATGAGTGTAGTACATACAGTCCTTTGTTTACGGCTATTGAAAAAAAAAACCGACTGTGTAACACAGTGTTTATATACATTGCTCAGACAGGTGATATTGTTTATAAACATTGATCAGATGGGAGATAGAGAGATTAAAGTAACATTATTTATAAACATTGATCAGAACGGGAGATAGAGAGGTACAAAGTAACATTGTTTATAAACATTGATCAGACAGGAGATAGAGAGATACAAAGTAACATTGTTTATAGACATTGATCAGACAGAAGATAGAGAGATTAGAGTAACATTGTTTATAAACATTGATCAGACAGGAGATAGAGGGATTATAAAGTAACATTGTTTATAAACATTGATCAGATGGGAAGATAGAGAGATACAAAGTACATTGTTTATAAACATTGATCAGACGGGAGAGAGAGAGATACAAAGTAACATTGTTTTTTAAACATTGATCAGACACACCAAAGCCATGGGATTAGCTGTACTGTATAAACAGTTGGTTGAGCCATGAGTTTACTTCCCTCTAAGCTGAAAGGCAGCTCTACAGGGCATACATCTGCAGCACAGCAAAAATGTTGCATTGGTGGGCAGTACGGCCTGCCAATGCAACCCATTCAAGTGAATGGAGGCATGCAGCAACCGCCCTGCAACCATGTGCATTGTGGTGCAGAATTTAGGAGTTAAAACAGATGGTGAGGAGGTGATACAACGCCCGTCAGGCCTGGCAAGCGCCCTTAAAAAAGTGACCCAGCTTATCAAAGGGAAAATTAGCCCTTAGAGATGGGTATTGGGATAGGTAAATGCCTGCATGCATTTATATCACATATTTTTTTTGTTGCAAAAGCTCCATGGTGAAAAGGACTACATGTTCTTCCATCAGCAGCCCAAACCTCCCCCTCCTCCCCTCATGGCAACTAACTGGTAACATCTATTCAGAAAGCCTTTGAAATGTACAACAAAACAAAAAGAAAAGCCAAGAAAACCTACAGCTGGCAGTAATGGTCGTACAATGTTACAATGTTGCAACACTCATAGTGTGGGTGCCAGTGCCCAAGTATTGCACCCCCTAACCCGTGGAGTCCCTTCCATCAGAATATATATACCCCCTATTACCCCATCCCCCCCAATCCCCCTCCAGCACAATTCATCCCCCTAAATCCTCCCTTCTAGTACAAATCCCCATTCCCAACACAATTCCCCACCCCCTCCCAGACACAAAGCCTCCCCCCAAATCCCCCTTCTTGCACAAATCCGCCCCCCCCCCTACACAAATCATCTTCCCCCCTTCTAACCCAAACCCTCTCCCTCCTTCTAGCACAAATCCCCCCTCCCAACACAAAGCCTCCCCCAAATCCCCCCTTCTAGCACAAATCCCCCCTACACAAATCCTCTTTCCCTTCTACCACAAACCCCCTTCTCAACGCAAACCCTCTCCCACCTTCTAGCACAAATCCCCCCTCCCAACACAAATCGTCCCCTCTAGCACATATCTGCCCCCCCCCCCCACAACTCATCTTCCTCCTTCTAGCACAAACCCCCCCTCTCAACCCAAACCCTCTCCACCTTCTAGCACAAATCTCCTATCCCAACACAAAGCTCCCCCCAAATCCCCCCTTCTAGCACAAATCAGCCCCCCTCCACAAATCCTCTTCCCCCTTCGTATCTTGGACGAGGATACAGGCTTTTTATACACTTGAAAAGTATGTCAGTCCCCCACCTACACAACAACCCAAAACATCACACAATGGGTTAGATAAGGAGGTAAGACTGACTGCTGGCTCCTCCCCCCTCCTCTAGAAACCACTAGCTGACAATGATAGAATTAACATGCTAATTAACGCAGCCCTTAAAGCAGCCCAGGTGACCAGACTGCCCGGCCACAAGAGTAAAGCAGAGTACAATATACATGATGATAAGTATAAACACACAACACCTTATTATACAGGACAATAGCGGGGAGACCCCAGTAGCAGACCGTTCGTCTCCTACAGTTCCGAGGCGAGGAAATCCTCATCCATCTTCCATCATTCTGATACAATGGAATTCATGTATCACAGATCTCTTGGGGGATATTGTTGATAAATATTACTGTCCCATCTGCAGTAATCCAAACCACATTCTCAGTGTCCATTAAAGGGAACCTTCAGCTCATTTTTTTCATCTTTCTATTAAATCTTCTGCTCTTGTTGTTGTTGTTTTAACTTTGGATAGTAAAACATTTTTTTCTGCCAGTAAATCCCTTATACAGCCCACTTCCTGTTCCTGTCTGGTCATTAGCCTAGGCTTATGACATCATACACAGCTCTCTCTCTCACTCTCCTGAGAGTTTTCCAGGAAGGGAGGGGGGATGAGTCATAAGAGGGCCAATGAGAGCTGCAGAGCTGGAGGTGTGTGTCTGTGTGTAAATCCAAGAAGTGAACAGGCAGCAGCTTCAGCTGCCCACAGTTAAAATGGCTGCAACCAGACTCAGTGGAGGGAGATTTCTGCAGCATATTTGGCAAGTACAGAATCACAGTATATATAAAATAATATGCAAAGTGGTTGGAGGAAGCTTCAGAATGGCAAAGATGGTTTTTATTACAAATTATGTGAGCGGACTGCAGTTCCTCTTTACCACCTCAATACTGGGCACTTACACCCCCCTTCCTGCCCAGGCCATTTTTCATCTTTCAGCGCTGTCACACTTTGACAGGGCCGGACTGGGAATAAAAACCAGCCCTGGAAATAATTTCATACCAGCCCCATAGCATTTTTTATACCAGCCCAACTGCATAACGTCATTATTTTCTTGTTCACAAAAGGGAAAACCATGCATTTTAAAGCACATTGAAGAGTGTATTATCTATAGATAAGAGAGACATGAAATTTACAAACAGCAGCAATTTTTATTTTTTTTACTGGCAAAATCATGGCATTTACTGGCACATTTTTTACTGATACTGCAAAAAAAGGTGCCATAAATGGCAGGTTTCAGTGCAAATATCAATATTTAAGCTATAAACTGCTATTAGCAATGTGTTAAGTTAAACAAAAGTCAAACACCATATTTATCCTCTTACATGAAGGCAGATTAATATAACCCAGCACAGAGTTCCCCCCCATACATCAGGAGGATTCCCCTTTATAGTGCAAGGGAACTCTGACATAAAGGGGAACATTGCAGATCATGATCTAAGCAGGAACTCTGATATAAAAGGGGGGCACTGGTGACCAGAGACCCCACTTATATCAGAATCCACTGCATTCCCCTTTACATCAGAGTTCTCACTTACATCAGGGTCTGCAGCATTGCCCTTTACATCAGAGTTCCCCCTTGCACTGTAAGGTGAAATCCTGCAGACTATGATGTAAAGGGGAACTCTGGGAATGTGGGGAGGACTCTGGTGACCAGAGACCACCTTCTGCAGAAAGAAAACACTAAGGTACAGGGGTTTACTGATATAAGGGGAAACCTATATATCAGTGCCCCCTTACAATATTGTATTGACCCCCCCCCTCTCAGGTAGGCCTGGCGGCGCTGTCACTGACCTCCTCTCAGGTGCACCGTACAGGGCTCAGTCAGTCGGCTCCAGCTCGGTGGCTCTGGTTTTATCCCATAGTTTCCTCTCCACAGTCCATACATGTCTGACTTCTCCCATGACCCCCATCCCTGAGGCACTCCCACTGTTGACTCCGCTCCAGACTGCAGACGTGATATAAGACAGGAGATGGTCAGAGGCTGCGGATGGTACAGGAGAGGTCAGAGGCTGCGCATGGTACAGGAGAGGTCAGAGGCTGCGCATGGTACAGGAGAGGTCAGAGGCTGCGCATGGTACAGGAGAGGTCAGAGGCTGCGCATGGTACAGGAGAGGTCAGAGGCTGCGCATGGTACAGGAGAGGTCAGAGGCTGCGCATGGTACAGGAGAGGTCAGAGGCTGCGCATGGTACAGGAGAGGTCAGAGGCTGCGCATGGTACAGGAGAGGTCAGAGGCTGCGCGATGGTGCAGGAGAGGTCAGAGGCTGCGGATGGTGCAGGAGAGGTCAGAGGCTGCGGATGGTGCAGGAGAGGTCAGAGGCTGCGGATGGTGCAGGAGAGGTCAGAGGCTGCGGATGGTGCAGGAGAGGTCAGAGGCTGCGGATGGTGCAGGAGTGAGGCAGAGGCTGCGGATGGTGCAGGAGAGGTCAGAGGCTGCGATGGTGCAGGAGAGGTCAGAGGCTGCGATGGTGCAGGGGAGTCAGAGGCTGCGGATGATGCAGGGGAGGTCAGAGGCTGCGGATGATGCAGGGGAGGGTCAGAGGCTGCGGATGATGCAGGGAGGTCAGAGGCTGCGCGATGATGCAGGGGTGGTCAGAGGCTGTGGAGGGGACCACAGAAGAGGTCAGAGGCTGAGGACGGGAGACGACAGGAGGTCAGAGGCTGAGGAGGGGACGACAGGAGGGTCAGAGGCTGAGGAGGGGACGACAGGAGGTCAGAGGCTGAGGAGGGGACGACAGGAGGTCAGAGGCTGAGGAGGGGACGACAGGAGGTCAGAAGGGCTGAGGAGGGGATGACAGGAGGTCAGAGGCTGAGGAGGGGAGACAGGAGGTCAGAGGCTGCAGGGGGGTGCGAACAGGAGGTCAGAGGCTGCAGGGGGGTGCGAACAGGAGGTCAGAGGCTGCAGGGGGGACAGGTGGTCAGAGGCTGCAGGGGGGGACAGGTGGTCAGAGGCTGCAGGGGGGACAGGAGGTCAGAGGCTGCAGGGGGGACAGGAGGTCAGAGGCCTGCAGGGGGGGACAGGAGGTCAGAGACTGCGGATGATGCAGGGGAGGTCAGAGGCTGCGGAGGGGACCACAGGAGAGGTCAGAGGCTGCGGAGGGGGTCGAGAAGAGGTCAGCAGGCTGAGGAGGGGACGAGAAGAGGTCAGAGGCTGAGGAGGGACGAGAAGAGGTCAGAGGCTGAGGAGGGGACGAGAAGAGGTCAGAGGCTGAGGAGGGGACGAGAAGGCAGGGCTGCAGGGGGGGACAGGTCAGAGGCTGCAGGGGGGGGACAGGTGGTCAGAGGCTGCAAGGGGGGGGCAGGTGGTCAGAGGCTGCAGGGGGGGGGGCAGGAGGTCAGAGCTGCAGGGGGGGGGGCAGGAGGTCAGAGGCTGCAGGGGGGGGAGGAGGTCAGAGGCTGCAGGGGGGGGGACAGGAGGTCAGAGGCTGCAGGGGGGGGGGACAGGAGGTCAGAGGCTGCAGGGGGGGGGGACAGGAGGTCAGAGGCTGCAGGGGGGAGACAGGAGGTCAGAGGCTGCAGGGGGTGGGGACAGGTGGTCAGAGGCTGCAGGGGGGGGGGCAGGAGGTCAGAGGCTTGCGGGGGGGGGGACAGGAGGTCAGAGGCTGGGGGGGACAATGAGGTCAGAGGCTGCAGGGGGGGACAGCAGGGTCAGAGGCTGGGGGGGGACAATGAGGTCAGAGGCTTGCAGGGGGGGGACAGGAGGTCAGAGGCTGCAGGGGGGGGACAGGTGGTCAGAAAGCTGCTGCTGGGGGGGGGGACAGGTGTGGTCAGAGGCTGCAGGGGGGGGGGGACAGGTGGTCAGAGGCTGCAGGGGGGGGGGGGACAGGTGATCAGAGGCTGCAGGGGGGGGGACAGGTGATCAGAGGCTTGCAGGGGGGGGGGGACAGGTGGTCTAGAGGCTGCAAGGGGGGGGGGACAGGTGGTCAGAGGCTGCAGGGGGGGGGGACAGGTGGTCAGAGGCTGCAGGGGGGGGGGGAAACAGGTGATCAGAGGCTGCAGGGGGGGGACAGGTGATCAGAGGCTGCAGGGGGGGGGACAAGGTGATCAGAGCTGCAGGGGGGGGGGACAGGTGATCAGAGGCTGCAGGGGGGGGGACAGGTGATCAGAGGCTGCAGGGGGGGGGACAGGTGATCAGAGGCTGCAGGGGGGGGGGGGCGGGCGCAGGAGGTCAGAGGGCTGAGGTGGGGGGGGACGCAGGAAGAGGCACAGGCCACCAGACGCCAGACACTGAGCGCTGCAACCGCTTTACCTTTAAAAATGGCGCCGCTCGGCGCCATCGTGTACACTGCGCATGCGCCCGCACTTCTGAAAATTGCCGAGCGTGTACGGGTTTTTCCCCGAGCACGGCCAACCTCGGAACAGCGCTTGGCGCCTGCGCAGTTGCACGTCGGCCCGGCCCCCGCAGCCATTTTTCTTTTAGGCGCCGCTGCCGCTCACAGCGGCCGGCGGCCGCAGGGGCTAGCCAGAACCACCGGCCCACCGGGGGATTTCCTGGTATCCCGGTTGGCCAGTCCGGCCCTGCACTTTGAATGACAATTGCGCGGTCATGCTACACTGTAACATGTGATATTTTTATCATTTTCTTCACACAAATAGAGCTTTCTTTTGGTGGTATTTAATCATTCCTGGGTTTTTTATTTTTTCCTAAAAAGTTTCTGTCAGAAAATTTTGTAAATAAGTAATGTTTCTCCTATGGGTGCTGATGAAGTGGCACTGATGAGGAGGCACGAATATGCCGCACTTATGGGCACTGATAGGTGGCACTGATATGTGGCACTAATGAGCACTGATGGGTGGCACTGGTGGGCACTGGGCACAGATAGGCGGCACTGGTTTGCACAGATAGGCAGTACTGGTGGACACAGATAGGCAGCACAGATAGGCGGCACTGATGGGCATTGATGGGTGTCAGTGATGGGCAGCACTGATAGCCAGCACTGATTGGCATCACTAATGGCCACTGATTGCTGGCACTTGTGGGCACAGATTGGTGAAAATTGTTGGCACTGATTGCTGGCAGTGGTGGACAATCATTGCTGGCACTGGTGGGCACAGATTGGTGGAAATTGTGGGCACTGATTGCTGGCAGTGGTGGACAATCATTGCTGGCACTGGTGGGCACTTAATTGTAATCAGGGTACTGATGATCTAGGCACTGATTACATCCCTAGCTGTCCCCTGTGAGGAGATTCTGCTGATTGGCTCTCCTCTCCTCACACTTTGTCAATGTGAGACGAGGAGCGATGATTACCAGCATTTCCATGTTTACATGTGACCGGCTGTGATTGGACACAGCCCATCACATGGTTAAAGAGCAGCGCCCACGGCTCTTTACATAGATCGGGGTTGCGACATGTCCTAGCAACACCGCGCGGTGGCGATCGCCGATCTGTGCGCCCCCGGTGGCATGCAAGAGCAGTAGTTCTGGGAGGCTGTCATATGACGTCCACCCAGAACGAGAGCCGCACGGCGGCAAGTGGTCAAGTGTTGGTCCATCATTAGAAAATGATCTGCTCTCTCCCTGGGCCATAGTCAATGGGTAAGAGGCTTGCTCCTAGTCCCCTAACTTGGTCAGGTCTGTCACGCCCCTCTTCCAAATCATCCCCCAGCACAAATCCTCTTAGCACCCCCCATCACTCCTCCCAGCATAAATATTTGTGAATTGTCCCCTCACCCACCCCCTTCAGGTCATATGAACCCCCCCCAGTGCAATTTTCCTCTCTGAAATCAGTGCAGCTCAGTACAGGGGGACATCCCTCCTTCCGGCTCCTCTCCTTCTCTTGTGCAGGAGCCGAGCTTCCCTCACTTCTGATGTGTATTACAGATAGCCAGGGGCAAAAAGACCAGGGGCTTCAGCCCAAAGTCTGAGCCTGGCACCGGGGGGGGGGGGGGGGGGGGCTGGGGGGGGTTATTTACCTGACGTGCACTGACCTACCTGAAATACACTGACCTACCTGAAATACACTGACCTACCTGACATACACTGACCCACACTGACACGCACTGACCTACCTGACCAGACTTCAGTTGACGTGACCTCCGCCTGCAGCTCAGCCGAAGTGTGCGGCGCACCCATCACAGTAGAGTAGACAGCAGGCACTCCAGGCAGCCAGAGCCATGACAGGACAGGAGAGGAGAGCCGCCGGCCCGAGCGCCGAGTGGGAAACTTCTCACAGTGTCACGGCGGCCGCATTGTAATTCCCACCTTCTAGAGCCTGCAGTGCCTATGAAGGACATGATGTGTCCCACGGTCCCGGCATTGGACCAGTGGGACTTCCTTTATAGGCACTGCAGGCTCCAGAAGGCGGGACCTGCTATGTCACTTGGCCGCGCTCGGGGTTAGATCGGTCCCCGCTCTGCAGCGTCGCTCAGGGCTAATGACAGAACTGTGCATGCCCGAGACCCAGGGCTTCTTGGGGACCCACTCAGGGCTCCAGCCCCCCTCAGCCCACCCCTCCCGACGCCACTGCAGATAGCTGTAGCAGAGGGGGAGATCGCCGTGCTGGGGACCCGGGAGCACCCAGCAGGAGATGCAGGGCAGGTGCCCTATGTGCCAGGTGCTAGCACATCCCTGCCAGGTGCCTTTGTGGAGTCAAGTGCCAGATCCTGATCTTTTTGTGCCCAGGGCCTCTACCCTTGTGGTGGCCCTGCCCACGCTATGCCACTGGGCCCAGCCATTTATGGGGCTACAGCACAATACATTGTAGCCTCCTCAGATCTGCCTCTCCGTCTTTGTTCCCCCCCCCCTTCTCTCTGAACACTGATAAAAAGCATGAGATCGGGCTGCTAAATCATGTTTTGTTCAGAACTGCCAAGCCTGCATTGTCTGGCACAAAATTCCAGTTTCTTTCTTTCTTTTTTTTTTTTTTTTTTTACGATGAAAGTGCATAAGAAATTATAAAAATTTGACAGACCATTTTAAAACACTCCAGGATTACAGATGGAAATGTAGTAATTGGCAGACTCTTTCAGAGAAGATTGAATATTATTATTTTGACAATATCTGTAAATCACGGCTGGGTTTAACTTTCTTTTTTTTTTTTCTTTTTTTTTTTCTTTTTTTTAGGCCTTTGTGTTCATGGCATGTTCGTATTCCGAAGGCAACGTTTATAATGCGGAGAAAGAATAAAGATTCACTAAGCTGTGACTGGTCATAGTAGGAGATAGTGATTATAGTCTGGCCAGACTCTTAAAGGGTAAGTCCGCTCAAAATATTTGTCCGGGTCCTTAACATCTCTTGGAGGTTGTGGAGGAGAGGTGGCTTCAACAGGGAGTTCCAAGCCACCGGTCTGTCCTAGGGTTGTCACCTCATCCCTTTAAGACCGAACACATATTAATTACGAAGGTTTTCTGGCTGATTAAGGTGGTAATCAAACCCACTTGGTGAATAATCTGCATTAAATTAGCCCCAGAACCCGTGTAATTCATACGTGTTTGGTTTTTAAGGGATGAGGTGGCAACCCTAGTCTGTTCCCACCATGGAGTCTCAGTCATTAAAATATATGACTTTTATATTAGGGAAGGTGGAACCCTCCCCCTTGAGTGCCGATTTCTGCAATCACAAAGCTTTTGGGGACATAGCAAGGCAGCTGTTGCTTTACTGCTAATTGCTTTGATTGCTCAGCTTCCTAAAAACTACAAGAGTCTACTGGAGAGAAGCAATGCATTGTAAATAAATTCACCTCCTTCCCCCCCCCAAAGCAGTGCTATAGTCCCATCTCCACCTTCCCCCCATGACCTCTCAGCAGCTCTTGAGGGGGAGCCTTCCTGGTAGAGGTGCCAAGCTAATCAATAGGTAGTGTGCCCAGCTTCTCGTATCGGCACAGCCACATATTGGTACGTCAGCAAGTGCTTTAACTACTACTTTACTGCTAAATGCCTGGATTGCTCAAGTTCCTAAAAACTCCAAGAGCCAACTGGAGAGACGCAACGCATTGCAAATATATTCACCCCCTTTCCCGAAAGCAGTGCTATAATTTTATTTCTAACTTCCCCCCCATGACCTCCCTGCAGCTCCTGGAGGGGCCGTCCTGGTAGAGGTGCCTAAACATTGTATAAATCAATTGGTAGTGTGCCCAACTTTTGGTATTGGCACAGTCAACTGTTGGTATTATGCCGCGTACACACGGGCGGACTTTTCGACCGGGCTTTCCAGCAGACTTTCGACGGACTTTTGACGGACTTCCGACGGACTTTATAAAGAATGGCCTTGTCTACACACGATCACACCAAAGTCCGATGGATTCGTATGTGATGACGTACGACCGGACTAAAATAAGGAAGTTGATAGCCAGTAGCCAATAGCTGCCCTAGCGTCGGTTTTCGTCCGTCAGACTAGCATACAGACGAGCGGATTTCTGGGTCTGGCGGAGTTACGACGTAAAGATTTGAAGCATCTAAATTCCGAATCTTAAGTCCGTCAGATTTGCGACTGGAAAAGTCAGCTGAAGGTCCGGTGAAGCCCACACACGATCGGATTGTCCGCCGGATTTGGTCCGTCAGCGTCCGTCGGACTTTTGTAGCCGAAAAGTCCGACCGTGTGTACGCCCCATAAGTGTGGCCAACTACTGGTACGTCAGCAATTGCTTTAACTACTACTTTACTCCAATTGATTTAATTCCTAAAAACGCCAAGAGTCTGCTGGAGAGATGCATTGTATTGCAAATATAATCACCCCTTCCCCCAAACAGTGCTTGAGTGCCATATCCAACTTGGCACAACTCCTCCAGCATTTCCCGTCCTCTATTCAGCGCTGCCCTGTTGTCTCTCTCTCTCCCTCCCCTGCTGTACAAGAGAGAGAGAGACAATGTTTTATTTCCCCTGCTCCAGCGGCCGGTCCTGGGTGTCACCCGGGTAGCGGTAAATTCTGCACCCGGCCAGGGCACCCCCACACCCTGTCACAGCTGGGCTCTCCCTGCGCTGTCAGCCTATCACATAGCCGCTGTGCTGCCCAGCCCAGCCCGCCCCGCTGTCACTGTTTCATACGGGAGGAGGACGGGGGGTGCTGCCTGACATCCCTCCCCCAGTGTGTGGCACCCGGGGCGGGCCGACCCTCAGTTAGTACGCCACTGCTCTCAAACACCTCTTTGTGGAACAAGGAGACCAACTGTCTCCATGTTCCACAACAAGACATTCCAAGAACCCCAAGAACAGCCATCTGTTCTAATAACATTTTACTGCAAAGTCATTCTAGCAAGTGGAAGTGTTATTATATAAAGAACCTAACATTAGCATTAAAGGAAAAGAACAGCCAAAGCTTGTATGGCTGTACTTCTCCTGTGGATCACAGGAGTGTAGACCGCTTTCCACTCCTGTGACCTGTTTTCAGCAGACAGAAGGCTGAAGTCCGCTGTCTGCTGACATCACAGAGCCAGTCCAGGCTTGGGCATGATCACAACAATGAAGTAGGGATTTTCCCACTTGCTTGGACGGAAACCCAGCTCAGCTTTAGGGTGAGCAGCTGAGAGCCTGAGCCGGCCACACCCGTCCCCTCCACAGCCCAGCACTCCATAGAGCGAGGAGGGGAGGGGGGCAGAGCAGAGAGCCGGAGACTGACAGTTACCAGCCCTGATGTCACCTACCTAGTAGATGAGGCCGATGTGCAGAGGAAGGCCTCTCCTACGCCTCTGACTCGAGGACCCTGATAAAGCAGACAGGAGGTGCGGGGGTGCAGAGTAGCAGGAGTGCCTGGCAGGATCACTATCACGGGAGCTGGTCCGGAGTTCCTGATGACACCGTGGAGGGTTGTCTGTGAGATGAGAAGCTTGGAACAGTGGACTGGCTGGAGACTGGAGAAGGCTAGTATCTGGATGCCATAGACAGGAGTGCAGAGAGCAGCAGGCAGAGAGGATGTTCCAAGTGGACTGGAATGCAGGAGAGTGCAGACAAGCCGGGTCATACACAGACGGGTAATACTGGAACAGATGCGGAGGCAGGAGCAGGGTCAAGGTACAAGCCGGGTCGGTAACAGGCGGGCAGCAGAGTAACCAAAGGAGAAGGCAGGTGCTAAGTCAGAGACAAGCTGGGGTCAGATACAGGCGGATGGCAGGAGTAGTCAGAGGAATCAAACACAGGAACGAATGCAGAGTCACAGGTATAACACAGGGAATTCTGTAGATCAGACAGCATTGAACCTGTGTACAAGCCTGGTTCAAATAGTCCGTTTGGCGCCAGGGATCGCACACGCGTGCACTCCCATGCGTGCTCGCGCATGTGCATTGGCACCCGCAACCGCGCACCAACCTGCACAGCTCTTCTAAGTCAGAGACAAGCCGGGGTCAGATGCAGGCAGATGGCAAGGGTAGTCAGAGGCAAGCTGCACCAAACACAGGAACGAATGCAGAGTCACAGGTATAACACAGGGAACACTGTAGATCAGACAGCATTGAACCTGTGTACAAGCCTGGTTTAAATAGTCAGTATGGCACCGGGAATCACACACGCGCGTGCTCCCGTGCGCACTCGTGCATGCACATTGGCACCACAGCTCTTCTAATAGGGATACTGGTGTGATCTTCCTGACACCTGAGAACCGAGCAATCTGCGGTGTTTGATCGCTCATTTCTCAGTGTTAGAGCTGGTGAGGGACAGATGCAGCATTCACCTAGGTAAGTATGATTAAAAAAAAAACAAAAACGGATTCCCATACTTCTCTTTTAATAAAACAATGTAATCATTATTAAAATGCATTATGTATATACTGTATATGTGTGTGTGTGTGTATATATATATATATATATATATATATATATATATATATATATATATATATTGGGGCTGTTACTGATTTAAATTTTCGTGTTCGATTAATCGATTTTTTTTTAATCGATTAATTGACTAATTTCGATTAATTATAACGCACATACAAATCCAACTACTTTTAGCTTACGTCATGTGTAGCTCCTCCCCCATACGTGTTACGTTCAATCAGAACTTCCTCAGAGGGGCGGGGCTATGGCGTCACCCTACAGTCTATTTAAATAGCACCGTTGTGCATCAGGGTGACCGATGGAGAGCCAGAGACATCCATCACCTGCTGAGACAGCAAAGTGTCAGCTCTTTGGAAAAAAGTGCCCTCGTCATAAATGTTCCTTAATTGTTGGATAACCAATCAATGTCAGTTCATCGTCAAACTGACTTACAGCCAGGAAAGGAGGCACTTGGGGAAGGGGGGAGGAGTCCGGTGACGTCGATGTCCGTGACGTCACCGGATCTCCGACGGAACTCCCTGAAGACCCGGAAGCCGGCGGAGAGGTGAGTACCGATCAAAAAAAATGAACGATTAATCGGGGAATTAATCTGTAATTTTCCCAGCCCTAATATATATATATATATACTAAGCTTGATAAAAAATATATATATATATACATATATATATATATATGTATATATATATATATATATACATATATACATATATATATATACATATATACATATATATATACATATATACATATATATATATATATATATATATATATATATATATATATATATATATATACATATATACATATATATATATATATATACATATATATATATATATATATATATATATATATATATATATATATATATATATACATATATATATATATATATATACATATATAAATATATATATATATATATATATATATAAATATATATATATATATATATTTTTTTTTTTTTATTTTTTTTTTTATCAAACTTAGTTCTCTCAATTTTCACAGATGTTTTGGAGAAATGAAAACTCTCAATTTCACTCATCCCTACTGACCAGTGAATGTGCTGTATGGACGCAATGTAATAACAATGTTACTGCTCAATAAATATTTCCTTAAAATACAGCAAAGCAAGGGATTATGGGGCAGGATTAACTGTTTTTCACGTTTATAATTATCATTGGTTATAAATAAGTGAGCTGTATCCTTATTGGGTAAGTGACATAATGACTTTGACCACTAAGCCCCCCGTGCTCAGGTGTTGACCAACATAACAAGATAATCATTCTCCCTGCAACTCTACCATATCCTGAGTTACCGGCAAATAAACTCTATTGAACAAGTTAATTGGAAGTGTCAGTTATAGACCCGCATTCCATCAATACCGGCGTTCCATTAAAACCCAGTTGTAGCTTCTTCCTCTCCACTGAGATTTATTTTTTCCCCAACCACCGCGACGAGTAACATTCCGTGCCGAGCGAGTTTCATCGACATTGGCAAAGTCTGTTTCACAAACACAGCTCATTAACATATAAATTGATTATATTTGTAAAGCAGGTAGCGGAGAGTGCCGAACGCATGCAGATTTCCCGGAATCAAGCAAATTAATTTATGGTTTGTTTTAGCGGCGAAACACGAAAGCGTATTATAGGAAGGCGCGGGAATTAAAAGGGGCTCAAGTGGTTTCCGGTCACAAGGACAATTGGTCTGCCTTTGATGGTCTTCTCTAGAAGTAACTCCTCCGTCTCTCTGTATGGCGGCGATGCAGATGATGATGCTCATAAAAAAAAAAAAAAATATATATATATATATATATATATATATATATATATATATATATATATATAAAAATGTTGACAAGTCCGTGGTCTGCAACCTGAAATTCAGAAGGTAAAAGCAACATCACTTCTCGGCCTTTTGGATAAGATCTGTTCTTTTCAGTGTCCAGTGAGGGGCGCTCCGCTGTCCTGGCTGGAATGTGCCAGCCCACATATGAACTCTGGCCAGTAACCAGAATGTACTGACATGTAGGCGCATTGGTGCACACCTCCACATGCATTGGCGCACCCATGCACACAGCCAATCCTGGGATTGGCACCAAGGAAGCCCTGAAGTGAGCTAGTTGTGTTCTTGTTCCTGCTAACTGATCTTCTGTTGCTGACCCAGCTACCCCCTGACCTTGTTCTGTGTCTGTGAAACCCGGACATCGACCTCGGATTGCCTTTGACTACACCCTGCCTGGTTCCTTGGTACTGATCTTGGCCTGCTACTTGACTAAGCTTCCTCCTGCCTAACCATGTATGACCCTGGTTTGCCTCGACCAATTCTCTTACCCTGGCAGTTACCTGCATCTGCTTCTGAATGTACTGCTCAAGTCTGCACACCGTGTTCCCAAGGTTCTTCTCTTGGGTACCATCATGCATTTTGCCAACCAAGATCTCTTCCTGAGGGGTCTCACCTGCTACTCATCAACCAGCACCCGTAGTACTTTGAACCTTGTACCACTGTCACCACATTCAGGGGTGCTCGGACCAGACCTGCAAGGGAAGACCTCTTGTCAGCTTGACCTCCAACCAAGGTGAAAGGATGGTTGTGTAGTATCCAAAGGGCCCAGTGCCTCCTGATTTGAACTGTACTACCTTGTTTGGCTGAGGGCTGGGAAGGCAGCGGGCCCACAGTGTAAACCACCCCATGGAAGAGATGTCCTGGGGGTGCTAGAGTAGCACTATGGGTTTGACATCGATTAAAACAACATTAGCCAAACCCTTTTGCACCACGCTTCATGGGTTAGGTCTTTTGGCCAAAAACGGGGCAATTTTTGTTTCCAGGCCACAAGGCCTAGCCAATGCACCTGCAGATGTCACTTTGCACTTATTTGTGTGTGTGGTTTTTTTCACTTGGATTGTAGGGTGTGGGTCTCGAGGCCTACCCTGAAGTCTGGGGAGGATGTGTGGCCCTTAGGTTCCTTCCAACCCTGCCCTGCAGGGGGTGTCTCTTTTTGGGAGAACCCCTCACCTATCACTCGTTGATTAGCTTCGACTGACAATGAAGAGCAGGGTCCACCGGGCCTTTTAGCTAGGTGAACCTAAGTGTGCCTTGCCCCCATCGGGAGTCTTGTGTCCCTGGGGGTCAGGGAAGGGTCCTTCCTCTTCGGTAGGGGACCATATGACACACCCTACAATTTCTAGGTCACTTTGGTGTTTTGTTTTTCTGCACAGTGGGACAATACAAAAAAAAGCTGAGGAAACAAATGTGGCACATCTGCAAAAATAAAGGAGCTAACTCTAGGGAAGCTCATAGCAAGCAACCATAAATGAGAAATAAACTTGGTCCAAAGTGAATATTATGTCATGCTCACACATGCAGTAAAGTATAGCGTCTTGCAACACATCACTGAGCCCTCCTATCTACCAGCAGCATAACAAGAACAAGGTCATGGGTTTGTGTCCTAACCCAGGAGACTACCTGCATGGAGTTTGCATGCATTTGTACAGAAAAAACAGAGCAAATCACCGCGCTATATTAAACTAAATAATGCAAAACCGCCTATTGACAATTAAAAATAAATAAATTGTGAATTAAACCCAATCTAATGTGACAAATAAGTGATCAAAATATATAAAGCAGCTGCTAGAACATGAGATACACACATAACAAAATTAGATAAAAGAGGAGCAGCGCTGTAAGAAATATTCCATGTGATGAACTATTACATAGGTGAAAAAAACAAAAAATTAAGATAAACTCCAAGTTCATAGGTTATATAAACAACTGGACTGTCCTATTAAGAACCAATCTTGATGGTAAATACGGGACGTGAATATGGGAATCAATAAGTCCTTCACCACACCACTGTGATAATAAAATTGTGCGCTTACCAAATGGCAAGCTTAGAAGAGCTTGCGACCTTAACCCAGTCGGGGCCTTTCAAAGTGGAACCATCAAGGAGAGACACACCACTTGGTTTGAATTAGGCACACTGTTCTTCCAGTTACCACTCTAAATGGAGATGTGACCCCTGGCTAGGGATAAACCTCCCAGGAGGTATACCAAAGAAAAAAGGAAAGCAACATAGCGTAATCCTGCTTCCACTTTAATAAAATCAAAAAGAAATGCACTTACATGTAAAAGGATAACAATAAAACATTAGAGCCGGCCGGCTAGAAAGCGAACGCCCGTCCTGTAGACTGTAGACGGTAAATGCAGCACGTCAGCACGTCAGCACGCCCGACGTACGTTTCGTCACACTCTGACGTCGTCTGGGGCCAGACGACGTCAGAGTGTGACGAAACGTACGTCGGGCGTGCTGACGTGCTGACGTGCTGCATTTACCGTCTACAGTCTACAGGACGGGCGTTCGCTTTCTAGCCGGCCGGCTCTAATGTTTTATTGTTATCCTTTTACATGTAAGTGCATTTCTTTTTGATTTTATTAAAGTGGAAGCAGGATTACGCTATGTTGCTTTCCTTTTTTCTTTGGTATACCTCCTGGGAGGTTTATCCCTAGCCAGGGGTCACATCTCCATTTAGAGTGGTAACTGGAAGAACAGTGTGCCTAATTCAAACCAAGTGGTGTGTCTCTCCTTGATGGTTCCACTTTGAAAGGCCCCGACTGGGTTAAGGTCGCAAGCTCTTCTAAGCTTGCCATTTGGTAAGCGCACAATTTTATTATCACAGTGGTGTGGTGAAGGACTTATTGATTCCCATATTCACGTCCCGTATTTACCATCAAGATTGGTTCTTAATAGGACAGTCCAGTTGTTTATATAACCTATGAACTTGGAGTTTATCTTAATTTTTTGTTTTTTTCACCTATGTAATAGTTCATCACATGGAATATTTCTTACAGCGCTGCTCCTCTTTTATCTAATTTTGCATGCATTTGTGTTGGTTTTCTCCAAGTACTCTGGTTTCCTCCCACACTCCAAAGACATACTGGTCGGTTACTAAGAAAAATCATCCAAATTGACCCTAGTATATGCATGTGTGTGTGTACATGAGGAAGGTAGTGGCGCCGCCTTCCCATCCATATGCGTCCAGCCCCCTAATCTACAAGCAGGGCACCAGACGCATGGATTACAATGGGTTTTTTTTTGTTTGTTTTTTTAAGCAAATTATTAGAACCAGAGGCCCTAATAGGCTTCAAAAAAGGGTGGGCTTGGGACGCAGAGCATTGCACCCTGATCCCACCCAGTTGTGTGACAATAGCGAATGAATATTCGCTATTGTCACACTGACTCTCCTCCTGGACAATCAGGAAGCTGATCTGAGACCCGTTTCCCGATTGGCCGAAAGAAGACGCGTTCTAATTGGCCCAGAAGGAGGAGAGTGGAGGAGGGAGGAGACGAACGGCAGGAGCCGCCGTGATGCCTGAGGAAGAGAGCAGGGGAAGGGGAAGCCACCGCCCATCTCCCGTGATGCCTGAGGAGGAGAGCAGGGGAAGGGGAAGCCACCACTTGTCTCCCGTGAAGGGGAAGCCGCCGCCGTTGACAAGTGCTCCTGATGACGTCACTGACCGAGGGGAGGTGCACTGTTTGACACCCCCCCCCCCCCAAATTTTTTACCACCAGCCGCCACTGGAGGAAGGGATCTTAGATTCTTAGATTGTAAACTCCTTTATGGCAGGAACTGCTGTGAATGTACAATAGAGTAGTTTGTAAATTGTCAGCACTATATAAATGACTGTAAAAAATAAAAATAAAATAAGAACCTCATGGGTGGAGTTTACATACACACAATGACATCCTGAAATGGTTCAAAACAGTAACATGCATTGCAGATATATTTGTTATCCGCTTACCAATGTGTCCATTTGGGCACAAAGAGAATTCCGAGGCCTTGATTAGAGGGGGTGGGGGGTTTGGCCACTTTGTGTTGGCTTTTTTTCTGCTATGAATCATTTTTTTTTGTCAATGGATTCCTGGATTTTCCTTGGGGGGAGGGTGCTCTCATTGGATTGCATGTACATCCAAAAGGCGGGCAGTCATTTGCAGCTGTTATGGGCTTCACCACTGATAGGGTGCTGGGGGAGTGAACCTAGTGCCCCCCCCCAGGCTACTTTGCTGCAACATGGTGGCAGCCCTCAGGATCACCCCAACAGGGCCAAACAATAGAGTGGGTATGAAGCAAAGACAGGGTAATGGCACTAGGTCTGGGCAAGGTTCAGGCGGAGGTTGAGGCAGGCAGCAGGTAAGAGTTACCAGTGTCCAGGCTGAGGTCAAGGCAGGTAAAGAACTTGCAGAGTCAGCAAGTAGTCGGGGTCAGTAGCAGGCAATCCCATGAACAAGCCAGCTGGCGAGAAGACACAGAACCGGCTAACATAATGGAGAGAGCTTTAAAGACTCTTGGCATGGTGTGTACGCCCAGTGCAAAGGATGCAAGCCAACACCACTGTAAATTCTACCACCCCAAGGAGTTTGTTTCCCCTCAGTCTTGCACAGGTTGTACCGGCTCCTCTCCTGGACTAAAATGGCTTCCTCTGATTTCACTGAACCTCTCACAATGTGCATTAGAAGCTGCAGCAAGTCAGATAGAGCCCCGCCTCATTTCCAGGCTGGAGGACGTCCAGCATCATCTAGACCCCCCCACCAGCCTGACTGTCCCTGCCCCAACCTTTCCGCCCCTAACCTGACTATCTCTGGCCCACCCCTTTCATTCATTGGATTTCAGTTCTTTTATTCTTGGGGACTGAGCACCACATGTGGGCGTTACCTATGCAAATGCAGCCTGGCCAGCAAAAATCCCCTCCCCCCCTAAAAAACATCAAGCAGTAAGCTGCATGCTAAGCCCAAATCCTCTCATTACGCATATGCTCCCAGCACAACCCCCCCCCCCCAAAAAAAAAAATCCCCCTTCCTAGCACAAATCCTCTGCCCCTCAAATTTCTTCTCTGAGCACAAATCCTCTCCCCCCCATTCCAAATCTCCCATCCTAGCACAAATCACCCCTCCTCAATTTCCTTTCCTAGCACAAATGCCCCCCATTCTCCACTACTACCACAAATCCACCTCCCCAAAAAAATGCCATTCCTAGTACAAATCCCCCCTCCCCCACCACTTTACCTTTTCTAGCACAAACCCCCCCCCCCCTCATCCCCCTTCCCAGTACAAATTCTCCAATCCCCCATCCTAGCACAAATCAACCCCCCCCCCTCAATTTCCCTTCCTAGCACAAATGCCCCCCATTCACCCCTACTACCACAAATCCCCTCCCCAAAAAATGCCATTCCTAGTACAAATCCCCCCACCACATTACCTATTCTAGCACAAACACCCCTCCCCCCCATCCCCCCTCCTAGCACAATATCTCTTCCCCCATTCCTCTCTCAAATCAAATAGCTCCAGAATCACCACTTTTAGCACACTTTTCTAAATTTCCCCTCTTAGAACAATTCATACCTTCTGCTGCCCCCCTCCCTCAAATTCCTCCCCTCCCTCCAGTCACCTCACATGATACCACAGTGCCCAGGGCAGCCGCCCCTCCTGCCCCCCCCCCCCCTTGTCCCAGCCCTGTACAGGCCCCTCCCACTGGCCATGGTCTGCCTGCATTGGAAGGCTCTTGACTGATGGGGGGGGGGGGGGTAGTATCCAGGGAAGGCAAAATATTCACAGCTTGGAGCTTCAACGTTAAGGCATTTGGGGGCATTTGCTCCTGGGACGGGGGATCTGGCGTTGTATGTATGGATGTTTATCAGATTATCTCGGCATCCAAGAAAACATTACTGTGCAAACAGATATAATTACACCAGATGCCGATTTCCCTAAAGAACCAAATGAAAGCAGACTTCCATATGGGGCCGGCATCTAATTCAATTTTTCTGTTGCCTTTATCTACGTGCCGTTTAATTTACTACAGTCATTTCCTTTTGTTCGGCAGCCTTTGTTTGGATGACACAGATCCCATTTCCTTTTGTTTGAAATTAATTGTACTTGCAGAGAGCTGAATGTATCTGCATTCATGTAAATCGAAATTCCGTTAGGCTTTTTTTTTGTCCTTTGTGTTCACACTTACACAGCGAGCGCCGTGTTCCTTTTATTGAACTATGAATGGCCGGGTGTAATAACTATTATCAGCAATTTAGGAGGCATTCTTCTCCGTTGGGGCGGACTAAGCATGGAGGTTCATCCGAGGGGAGGAGACTTCCGAGGGCGTCAGTCACCAGGAAAGTCCCAGCGCTCATGTATCTCCCCATCTTCTGAGGAAATAGATTGTCTCCTCTAGGGCCGGCCTCCTCAACCATTTTACCCCAGAGGAACCCTCAAAATAATTCTCCGTTCTCCATGAAGTTTCCCAATGGCCATTAACATACAGTTACCCTCCTTTGTGGCTACATCATCCTCCACTCTTCTGGGAAGCCAGTCCACAAGATTTTGGAGGATGTCTGTGGGCAGTGGCGGCTGGTGCTCAAAATTTTTGGGGATGGCCACTGTGCCATCAATTGCAGCCATTGTGCCCATCAATTGCAGCCATTGTGCCCCACCAAATGCAGCCACTGTGCCCATCAAATCCAGAAACTGTACTACATCAAATGTAGCCACTGTGCCCCATCAAATGCAGCCATTGCGCCCCATCATACGCAGCCACTGTGCCCCATCATATGCAGCCACTGTGCCATCAATTGCAGCCATTGTACCCCAACAAATGCAGCCATTGTGCCCCACCAAATGCAGCCACTGTGCTATCAATTGCAGCCATTGCGCCCCATAAAATGCAGTGACTGTGCCCCATCAAATTCAGCCACTTGTGCCCCATCAAATGCCGCCACTTGTGCCAATCATATGCAGCCACTTGTGCCCATCATATGCAGCCACCTTTGCCCATCATATGCAGCCACTTTTGCCCATCATATGCAGCCACTTGTGCCCATCATATGCAGCCACCTTTGCCCATCATATGCAGCCACTTGTGCCCATCATATGCAGCCACTTGTGCCCATCATATGCAGCCACGTATGCCCATCATATGCAACCACATGTGACCATCATATGCAGCTACTTGTACCCATCATATGCAGCCATGTGTGCCCATCATATTCAGCCACGTGTGCCCATCATATGCAGCCACTTGTGCCCCATCATATGCAGCCACTTGTGCCCATCATATTCAGCCACGTGTGTCCATCATATGTAGCCACTTGTGCCCATCATATGCAGCCACTGTATCCCATCAAATTCAGCCACTGTGTCATCAATTGAAGCCATTGTGCCCTATCAAATGCAGCGACTGTGCTCCATCAAATGCCGCCACTTGTGCCCATCATATGCAGCCATTTGTGCCCATCATATGCAGCCACTTGTGCCCATCATATTCAGCCACATGTGCTCCATCAAATGCCGCCACTTGTGCCCATCATATGCAGCCATTTGTGCCCATCATATGCAGCCACTTGTGCCCATCATATTCAGCCACATGTGCCCATAAAATGTAGCCACTTGTGCCTATCATATGCAACCACTTGTGCCCCATCATATGCAGCCACTTGTGCCTATCATATGCAGCCACTTGTGCCCCATCATATGCAGCCACTTGTGCCCATCATATGCAGCCACTTGTGCCCCATCATATGCAGCCACTTGTGCCCATCATATGCACCCACTGTGTCATCAATTGCAGCCACTGTGCCCATCAAATGCAGCCACTGTGCCCCATCGGCAAGCTGTGTGGGACCATCGGCGGGTCCTCCATGCTGTCCTCCATGCTTCCCTGCATCTCTACTTCCATTCCGCTAGGCGTCCAATGGGATCGCCTCTGCCTTCAGCCAATCAGGTGATGGGTATTAGACCCTTGCTTCCTGATTGGCAGAGAGATGATTCAGTGTTAGAAAAGCAAATATTTGTTTGCTTTTCTAACCCACCTGGGTGGGCTCCGAGCACAATGCTCTGCGCTCCAAGTCCATCTTTTTTGAAGCCTATTAGAGCCTATAGCTGTAATCGGGTGCTTCAAAAAAACACCCCTGCTGTAATTCAGGCGCCCGGCGTCCAAAAAGGGGCCGGACGCCTGAATAGGAGGTGGTAGTGGCGGCCATGGCTAGATTCATGCAATGCATGAATCTATCCGTTAGTCATATAGGGGGGTGGTGTGACAGAGGGGGCAGCGCCCGTGTGCCCTTAATGGACGCACCGCCACTGTCTGTGGGAATTTTTACCCATTTGTGAGGTCAGGTACTGATGTTGGATAAGAAGATCCAGCTCGCCATTGACGTTCCAATTCACCCCAAAGCTGTTCAGTAGGTTTGAGGTCAATATTCTGTGCAGGACACTTGAGTTCCACAACCTATACCACCTAAATGAGCTTGTTGGACATCTCATTCCAAAACCATGGGCATTAAGATGGAGTTGTCACATTTGTGGCTATAAAATCCTCCACAGTTCATGAAAGACTTTCCACAAGATTTCGAAGGGTGTCTGTGGACATTTGTGCCCATTTGTGAGGCCAGGTACTGATGTTGGATAAGAAGACCTAGCTCTCCATTGGCGTTCCAATTCATTCCAAAGGTTTTCAGTAGGTTTGAGGTCAGTACTCTGTGCAGGACACTTGAGTTCCACAACCCATCTCACCTAAATAAGCTTGTTGGACATCTCATTCCAAAACCATGGGCATTAAGATGGAGTTGCCACCTTTGTGGCTATAAAAACCTCCACAGTTCATGAAAGTCTTTCCACAAGATTTTGAAGGGTGTCTGAGAACATTTGTGCCCATTTGTGAGGCCAGGTACTGATGTTGAATGAGAAGATCTGGCTCACCATTGGCATTCCAGTTCGTCCCAAAGGTGTTCAGTAGAGTTAAGGTCAGGACACTAGAGTTCCTCTACACCAGAGGTCTCCAAACTGCAGGCCTGGGGCCAGATGTGGCCCTTTGCTTGCCTTTATCTGGCCCTTGGGGCACCATTCCATCCACTGAAACCAACAATGGGGGCATAATTCCTGTCGCTGACACCAACAGTGGAACACTATCAAAAGGGCACAATACCTTCAGTTAAAACCAAGATTGGGCTACTATTCCTCCCACTGACACCAACGATGGAGCAGAATTCTTTCCATTGACACCAACAATGGGGCACTATTCCTCCCACTGACACCAATGATGGGCCACTATTCCTCCCACTGACACCAACGATGGGGAGAATTCTTTCCATTGACACCAACAATGGGGCACCATTCCTCCCACTGACACCAAAGATAGGGCATGGTTTACTCCCACTGGACACAGGACATTTTCTACTGCCACCGGCCCTAGTCCGGCCCTCCTAAAGTCTGAAGGACAGTAAACTGGCCCTTTGCTTAGAAAGTTTGGAGACCCCTGCTCTACACCAAACTGGTCAAACCATGACTTTTTGGAGATGGCTTTGTACATAGGTGGACCAGTCATGCTGGAATATCAAACTGCTACCACAAGGTTTAAAGAGCACAAGTTGGATGATGGAACAGTCGAGTGGTGTTGGGTTGGAAACATTCTCAGCAGTGCAAGAATACAATTATTGTTATAAAAAGGAAGGTGAGGCCAGGTCACTGCAATAGTTGAAAAGTCCTCTAAAAATGGCGCCCCCCGTCATTTTAGCCTGGATCCAGTAAGTTCCACAGCTCTCGGAAGATCAGAAATAGCCCTTTAAAACTTCCTTCACCCCTTTATAACCCGTCCATACAATGCTTGTTTGTGCCTCCCGGCATGAGCACAAGTTAGAATGACAAATACCGAATTTGGCTGCACGTCCCGGGGTTCTTCGCATTTTTCTCCTCTTGTAAACAACCCTCTTGACTTGTCTGACTCCGAGAAGCATTTTCCTTCTCCGTTGTTATTTTATTTAGTGAATGTAATCAGCGCGGATTCAGTATTGATGTTTGTGTTTTGTCTGATTACCGCCAGAATTTTTTATTTTTTTTGCCGCATAACTTATGCTAACGCTCGTCATTTGTGAAATATTGTCATAAAATGCCGAAACATGTTCTTCAATAAACACTTCTGCATTATTCTATTTCCCTACAAGTGGTATCACAAATAATATTGTAGCAGATGAACTACCGCATAATGTTTTCCTACTTAAAAGCCTTGAGCACTCCGTGACCACATTACCAGGTGTCTAGTATTCATAGACAGCGGGGGGAGGGGGACCGTGGTCACCAATAGGGAAATTAGCGGTTCCGTCTTTGACAAAATTTGGCCAAATGTTCCCTCTATTTTTATCTTTTAGACCTGCAAGGTAAAATAAGAAAAAAAAAAAGCCATTTAAGGCCCTGTTCACTTTGCGTAGAGGGAACTGGCGTCACCGCTCGCGATTTTGTGTGGATGATTTTCACGCAATCCCTTGTGTCGCACATTAGGCGGTACATTTACTTTAATGGGCTGCCCTATGTGTGTTTTTTGTTTTTTGTTTAGCCTAAACAAAGCTCCTGCACTTTTTTTGGGGGCGACAAGTCTTGCGCCATTTAAAATTACGTTGTACCTCGCGATTCTGTTTTGCAACAATCACGGCGAAATCGCACCGCATTTGGGGTGCCGTTTACAATGAATGGTACCCAAACGCACATTTTGCAGTAATTGCCACTTGATTTGGAATGGCGGGCAGAAGCCCGCCGATTCCACCCGCAATTTCAAAACGCCAAGTGTGAATGGGGCCTTAAAGTGGTTCTAAAGGCTTGAATTTTTTACAATAACAAACATGTTATACTTACTTGCTCTGTGTTATGGTTTTGCACAGAGCAGCCCCGATCCTCCTCTTTTTGGTTCCCCCGCTGGCGGTCCTGGCTCCTCCTCCCTGCTTCGTGCCCCCCAATAGCAAGCCGCTTGCTAAGGGCGTTTGAGCAGGCTCGATCCTGAGCTGTATTCCTGCCAGGGAGCGCTCATCCATTAAGGGCGCACAGGTGCTGCCCCCCCATCCATGCGTCCGCCCCCCCCCCATCCATGCGTCCGGCCTCTTTTAAAGACACCGGCGCATGGATTCCAATGCGGGGGGGTATTTTTTTGAAGCACCGATTAGAGCCAGAGGCTCTTATAGGCTTCAGTATAGAGTGGGCTCGAGAGTGTGCTCCGATCCCACCCAGGTGTGTTACAACAGCGAATGAATGTTCGCTGTTGTAACACCGATCCTCCTCCCAGCCAATCAGGAAGCTGATCTTGACACAGAACACCCAACTGGCTGAAAGGACAGGCGATCCTATTGGACGTCTAGGAGGAGGAGGGGAGGACACGGAGCCGCTGCACCACGCTGCCTGCCACCTGCCGCCACCGATGGGGTAAGTGCAAACAGCAGGGGGTGGGTGCCGCTCGGGGGGGAGGGTTGATGTGTGGTTGTTTGCCGCCCCCCAAAAAAAACACCAGCCGCGACTTGTTCCTGCCAATGAACATTGTCCATTCACACACAGAGTGCGGCTTGGCCCGCCCCTCGCTCCTGCCTCATTGGCTCAATGGCCGTGATTGAAAGCAGCAGGAGCCAGGGCTGCCATGTGAGCCAATCAGGAGGCAGAGAGCTGCTGTTCTCATGCTGGATAGAGATGGGGCTCAGGTGGGTAAAAGTTAGCTAGTCTGCCACTAGGTGGCTCTGTACCAGAATAGTGCCTGGTTACAGCAGACAGTGTTATCCGGTGCTAGCCCCCCTTTTATTTTGAACCCTCCTGCAGTGATTTAATGGCTGATGTCAGTTCCCTATTATAAGCCAGGTTGGGAGGAGCCCTAGTACACTTGGTGCTTGGTAGCCATTAGTCCAACACCCCACACCAGCACGGATATAACCAGCATGTGGAGTCCCGGGAGAAGTGTACCTATGGAGGAGGTGGCTACAAAGAGCCCAGTCCTGTGAGTTCTAATGACCCTTGGTGGCAGAGGACACTGTTGGGGGGGGGGGGGTGAGCTTCTTAAAGTGATGCATATGCTTTCACATGTGACTACTGTGGACTGTCTACTAAATGTGATTGACTATGTAGTGTCAAGTGACTCCAGAATGTATGTCGATGTGATGTGACTCTTGTACCACCCCCTGAATTCCATCAGTAAAGTGCAACAATTCTACTCCTGTGTGGACATTCCTTCCTCGGGATATAAAGGTCAATGGCCGGGAATGTTGAGTGGAGGCCTCTGGCATGGAGTGGGGCACAACATGGAGGAAGATTCAGCCAAATCAAGAGGAGCACTAATCTAGCAGGACAGGAGCTGGGGTAGGGACTTGTGTTCTTGGCACCAATTCTAGCCAACCACAAAGATTCTCTTACAGGAATCTTTATGTTTAAAGTTGAATTTGAACTGGGCAGTGTTACTGATGTTGGATGGAAAGAGGCCATGGCGTCTTTTAGGCTAAGACTAGTACATTCTGTTACTGCTACAGTGAAATATTATAAAGCTGAGCATGTGGACATTTCTTAATTTCTGGAGGTGGGCCTTTCGCCCTGAGAATGTGAGCAACCAAGGGGGCAGAGTTCCTTCTCATTATAGGTGTATGGTGCACTTATTCCTGTTGCGTTGCGTGAGATGGTGGGAGGTGCCCTTGACTAGCATGGCCATTGCTGGTGGCAAATCAGGGCCCTGCTTACAAGTAGGCAAGAGTAATCAACCACCGGGTTTATGGAGAACCTGATGAGACCTGCATGATAGATCTCAGCTCAGCTGACTACAGCAAAGCCATAACATTACATTTAGCCAGCCCAGGGCAGGAGTGCTACAGGAATTTTTGGGTTCCAGAACATTCTTCTCAAAGTCCTGCTAGGCATAACAGAAAACCCCAATAAGGCTTCATGCAGTACTCCTTGTTGACTCCATTCCCCCTTCCCAGTGAGTGGCCTTGCAAACCCCCGTGCCTGTTCTCAGGTCTCGTCACCTTCCATTTGGAAATGCACTGGACAAAGTTCAGGCTGCTCACCACTGCTCCGTATTGCTTCATAACAACTTTATTTGAACACGGTAACAAGGACCTTTACTGTCTGTCTTTCTTCGACGTGCTTCACCACCTAGGGGGGCTGAAAAGTAGAGACCCTATGATTGTTTGGAGGACCTTGACCACTTGTTTCAATAAAGTTGTTAGGAATTATTATAGAGCAGCGGTGTGCAGCCTGACCTTTTTTTTCACTGTACCCAACAAGGCTTTTGATTGACTTCATTAAACTTTGCAGGCACTTGTAGATGAGGAATTGTCTACTTGCCAAAAATCTCCAGCGTCATTGATACTTATTTGTTAGTCTTCGATTTTATCTCTAAGGATGCGTGTAAAAAACACTAATGGTAATTTCTACACATGAAACAAACAAGCTTTGGCAGGCGAGTCTGAAGATACTTCACCTGCAGGAACTTGGAATACAAAAAAACACTTTGTGCGTTATAATAAAGCACGGCTTGCCGGAGGGAGCTTGTACATTCCTAGGCTTTGATGTCTGGCGGTAAGTTTCGAGAGTCTCTTTTCTCTGAAAAACGTGATGATCACAGGGAAAAGACTCTGTTTGCTCTTTTGTTGGTTTTTTTTGATTGTTTGATTCTAATCTGCATTCTTTGATTGCTAATTTTTTTTTTTTCATTCTCTCATTAAAGCTAAACATAGACAGTAGATGGCAGTCCAATGTTAGGAAACAATCAGGCAGCCATACAATATTTCTTGGTCTTGGAGAGTGATTTTCTGTAAATGGGAATGGTTGGCAACCGGCTCTTATTTGTTGACCGCTGGAGACTCATCACACTACAGTGTCTGGATTGGAAAATAGCAAGCTACCTGTAAAGCAAAACATGATTATAACTTTTCTCCTAATTCTTGACTGTTGGAGACTTATGGCATGGAGTATGGACTGGGGAACAGTAGTCTACCTGTAAAATAAAATATTACTTTGACCTTTCTCTTATTTCTTTATCATTGGAGACTTATGGTATGGTGTCTGGACGAGGGAACAGTAGGCTACCTGGAAAGTAAAATATGTCCTTGACCTTTTCTTTTCTTTCCTGACCTTTGGAGACCTAAGGAACAATATCTTTTTTTTTTTTTATTTCAATACATTTTTTTATTAAAGTTTTTAAATGTACATACACCGAAAAAGGAAAAAGAGAGCCTGTGACATAGTCAAATTTACATTGCCGTACATAATAAAAAGCCTTTAAAGTGTTGTATTAACTTATCTTAACGAAATTCATATTTAATCCGCAAACCGTGAGAAATATTCTTGGGATGGGTTGGGGGGAAGGGCACCCCCCCGAGGCCCAACTGCACCTCGGGATAGGAAAGGTACCCCCCACCCCATCCACCCTAGGATCTCTATCCATGCTATCTACTTTAAACCCCTTTCCGCACATCTCCCCTCCCCACAATCCATCCTGTGACGCAATATGGCCATTCCTATCCGCACACCATGTGTATTCATATTGTGAGTATATTATGTATGTTTTCCTCCTCTCTCTCTCCCTCTTCTCTCCCCTCCCTGTCCTCTCCATCCCCCCTTCATCTTTCCAGTCTGATCTACCTGATTTTAAACCGGCCTCCTAATTCTATTCTGTCCTTCACTTAATTCAACTCTGTCCTCATCGTACCTTCCCTTATGGTGGGCAACCCATTTTATCTAGCCATGGCTTCCACGACTTTAATGCCGCGTACACACGGTCGGACTTTTCGTCTACAAAAGTCCGACAGCCTGTCCGACATACTTCCGACGTACCTTCGGCGGACTTGCGGCAGACTTTCTTACGAACGGACTTGCCTACACACGACCACACAAAAGTCCGACGGATTCGTACGTGATGACATACACCGGACTAAAATAAGGAAGTTCATAGCCAGTAGCCAATAGCTGCCCTAGCATGGGTTTTTGTCCGTCGGACTAGCACACAGACGAGCGGATTTCGGGGTCCGTCGTACTTACGACGTAAAGATTTGAAGCATGTTTCAAATCTAAAGTCCGTCGGATTTGAGGCTAAAAAAGTCCGTTGAAAGTCCGGAGAAGCCCACACACGATCGGATTACCAGCCAGCTTTAGTCCGTCAGCGTCCGTTGGACTTTTGTAGACGAAAAGTCCGACCGTGTGTACGCGGCATAAGAATCTTTCAAAGTTCCCACGTCTAGTAAATACCAATTTTTCCTTCCATACTGTTGCATCCAGCACCTTGACCCATTCTTCAAGTGTCGGGGACCTCGCTGATTGCCAATAATGATTGCCTTAGTACAACCGTTTTAATGTTTGCAGACGCTACGGTTTCCGCCATATTTCCCAGCAGACATAAACTGCCTACCAACTCCAACTTGGTCCCAAAGGTTCTGTTTATAACATCTAATTTCCCTGTCCAATACCTGAATAACTTTGGGCATCTCCACATCATGTGTATAAGATACCCTGTCTCGTGACACCTTGGACATTTGGCATCCACCCAGTAACCAAACCGAAATAGCTTCTTAGGAGTGTAATAGGTTCTATATAACAAGAATAAATGCGACATTTTCTGTGAGGGGGGAAACTGACACCAGGGGACTCAGTTCTAATATCCTCCTCCACTGCTCTACTGTCATTGTTGCCCCCAGATCCTCTTCCCATCTTCTCTTATTTTTGGCCAACCTTTCCCCATTGATGGTTTTACTACGTATCTGTTCATATAACTCAGAAATTAATCCTTTGGAAGTTCCTGGCTTGACTAGTTTTTGAAGAAGAGGGGCTCCACACCTTTCCACTGTTTGTGTTTTGAAATGGGCATTCAGAGCATGTCTAATTTGAAGATACCTGTAGAATGAGTGGTTTGGAATACCATACTCACACCTTAATTCCACAAATGACTTCAACATACTCCCCTCATATAATTGAGCAAGTCGTCCTACACCGAGCACTTCCCATTCATTAATTTTTCCCATGGGAATCAAGTAATGAACAATATCTAGATTAGAGAACAATAGGGCACCTGTAAAACAAAGCTTGGCTATGACCTTTATCCTAATTCTTGACCATTGAGGACTTGTGGAACGGTTTCTGGACTGAGGAACAATAGGCTACCTGTAAAGCAAAACATTACTATGACCTTTCTCTTATTTCTTGGCTGTTGGGGGCTTATGACACAGTGTCTGGAATGGGAAACAGTTTGATACCTGTAAAACAAAACATGGCTATAAACTTTCTCCTATTTCATGACCGTTGGAGACTTGTGGCACAGCGCCTGCATTGGAGAACGGCAGGCTACCTGCAAAGCAAAACATGGCTATGACTTCTCCTAATTCTTTACTGTTGGAGACTTATGGCATGGGGTCTGGACTAGGGAACAGAAGGCTACCTGGAAAGTAAAATATGTCCTTGACCTTTTATTTTCTTTCCTGACCCTTGGAGACCTAAGGAACAATATCTAGATTGGAAAACAGTAGGCTACCTGTAAAACAAAGCTTGGCTATGACCTTTCTCCTAATTCTTGACCATTGAGGACTTGTGGAATGGTTTCTGGACTGAGGAACAATAGGCTACCTGTAAAGCAAAACATTACTATGACCTTTCTCTTATTTCTTGGCTGTTGGGGGCTTATGACACAGTGTCTGGAATGGGAAATAGTTTGATACCTGTAAAACAAAACATGACTATAAACTTTCTCCTATTTCATGACCGTTGGAGACTTGGGGCACAGCGCCTGCATTGCAGAACGGTAGGCTACCTTCAAAGCAAAACATGGCTATTACTTCTCTTAATTCTTGACTGTTGGAGACTTATGGCATGGGGTCTGGACTAGGGAACAGAAGGCTGCCTGTATAAAAAAGACATGGCTATGAGCTTTCTTTTATTTCTTGACTGCTGGAGACTTAAGGCACAGGGTCTGGATTGGGAAACAGTAGGACACCTGTAAAACAAAACATGGCTATGACCTTCCTCTTACATCTCAATCTTTGGAGATCTATGGCATGGTGTCTGGATTGGGAAAAAGCTTGCTGCCTGTAAAACAAAACATGGCCTTGACCTTTTTTTTCTTTCTTTACTTTTAGGGACTGTGAGAACAATGTCTGGATAGGGAACCAGTAGGGTACATGAATTGCACAGTGCCTGCAATTGAGAACAGTAGACTACCTGTAAAGAAAAAAACATGGTTGTGACCTTTCTCTTATTTCATGACCATTGGGGACTTGTGGCACAGTGACCAGACTGGAAAACAGCACACTACTGGTAAAATAAAACATGGCTATTAACTTTTTTTTTATTTCTTAACCTTTAGAGACTTACAGCACAGTGTCTGGGCCAGGGGACAGTAGGCTACTAGTTACACATAACACGGCTATGACATTTCTCTTGTATCTTGATTATTGGAGACTTAATGGCACAGTTTCTGGATTGGGGAATAGTAGGCTCCTGGCAAAATAAAAAAAAAACGTGGCTCTGAACTTTTTCTTTGTGCTTGACCCTTGGAGACTAATGGCACAGTTTTTGAGCTGGGAAAATGTAGGCTGCCGGTAACAAATAAAAAAAAAGAAAAAAAAACCCAAAACATTGGTGGCATAGATACAACAAGGTGATGAAAATGTTCCTCAGAGATTTTGCTCCATAGTGACATAATAACATCACACAGTTGCTGCAGATTATGTCAGCTGATGACAATCCACCACATCCCAAAGGCGCTCTATTGGATGAGATGTGGTGAGTGTGGAGGCCATTGGAGGACAGTGACCTCATTGTCCAGTGGTGAGATGATTGGAGCTTTGTGACATGGTGCATTATCCTGCTGGAAGGAGCCATCAGAAGATGGGGACACTGTAGTCATAAAGGGATGGACATGGTCAGCAACAATACTCAGGTAGGCCGTGGTGATTAAACCATGATCAATTGGTGCTAAGGGGCCTAAAGTGTGCCCATCCCCCACACCATTACACCACCACCAGCCTGAACCGGTGATACAAGGCAGGATGGATCCAGGCTTTCATGTTGTTAATGCCAAATTCTGACCCCACCATCTGAATGTCGCAGCTGAAATCCAGACTCATCAGACCAGGCAACGTTTTTTCCAATCTTCTATTGTCCAATTTTGGTGATCCTGTGCCAATTGTAACCTCAGTTTCCTGTTCTTAGCCGACAGGAGTGGCATCCGGTGTGGTCTTCTACTACTGTAGCCCATCTGCTTCAAGGTTGGATGTGTTGTGCGTTCAGAGATGGTATTCTTTATACCTTGGATGTAACAAGTGGTTATTTGAGTTACTGTTGTCTTTCTATCATCTGGAACCAGTCTGCCCATTCTCCTCTGACCTCAACAAGGCATTTTCCTCCACACAGCTGCCGCTCACTGGATATTTTCTCTTTTTCCCACCATTTTCTGTAATCCCGAGAGTTGGTTGTGTGTGAAAATCCCAGAAATACTCAGACCGGCCCGTCTGCCACCAACAACTATGCCACGTTCAAAGTCACCTAAATCCCCTTTCTTCTCCCATTCTGATGCTCGTTTTGAACTTCAGCAAGCCGTCTTCACCACGTCTAGAGGCCTAAATGCACTGAGTTGCTGCCATGTGATTGGCTGATTAGCGATTTGTGCCACCAAGAAATTGAACAGGTGTACCTAATAAAGTGTTGAGCTGTCAAACAGAATCAATTAGTGCAAAAAATAATCTATAGTGCAAATTCTGATCAATAATAAAGTCCAGTATTAACTAAGTTCATAAAGTCCATCGTGAGTGTAAATAATCTTCATACATCCAAAGTGCACCAACCACCATGGGATTATAAAGCTGCTCACCGGATACTTAGACCCCACATCTCAAGAGGTCTAAATCAGCATTTAAATGATGACAGGTCCTGCATGGATGGATGGATGGATAGATGGATGGATGGATGGATGGATGGATGGATGGATGGATATATGGATGGATGGATGGATGGATGGATAGATGGATGGATGGATAGATGGATGGATGGATGGATGGATGGATATATGGATGGATGGATGGATGGATGGATGGATGGATGGATAGATGGATGGATGGATAGATGGATGGATGGATGGATGGAGGGATATATGGTTGGATGGATGGATGGATGGATAGATGGATGGATGGATAGATGGATGGATCCAGCTCGCTTCCTCTCTCAGCCAACTATGCCTCAAGCTTCTCTCTCATAAATATGGCATGCCCCAGACCAGTCACTGAATTGCTTCCCATGTACCCGTCTCACCACCACCACGACATACCAAGGAAAGAGCAAAGATATCCCATAGTGAAGTAACATATGCAATGTATTTAATGTAGCACCCTGATGTTTAGGCAGGGTTGCCGCTAAATTTATTTGGCGAGCAATAGTTTCCTTGGCCAATTGTTAGGAGATCGATTGATTTCACCCTAATTCTGGAATTGCTGCACTTCTCTCTTCTGTCGCTAGATGGCCGGGTATCTGGTGACATTGGATAAGACAAGGGCATTGCAAGGACAGATTAGAAATGAATGGGTTGTCTCAGCCAATGGGCATTGATTTTCTTGGGTCCCTTGGCCTGCTGGGAGAGCCTATTTATTTGGGTGGAGTCAGGTGATCGGGGTTCTGTGCCACCCAAACGGCTGTCTTGGTGGACATGTGTTGTATTGCCCGGGGCTGCTAGGCCAGAAACCTAAGGCTTATCCCGGGGGACATTTGGCTGCTGGGCTGTCTGAGGGCCTATCCAGAAGCAAGAGAGCAGCGTAGGGTTTGGACTGTGGGCTTGCACTCCAACCAGAAGTAACGGTTCCGCCGGCCGGGGAACCAGTCATGGTCATAGGTAGAAGGAAAGCTGTCGCCACTGAGGAACCGTCCACCTTGCTACCGGAGATCATTGTGAGTAAGCTGAGGCCAGTACCAGAGCAGACTTCTCACCAGCACAATTTCAGCAAGTGCCAAGTCAGGGACCCAACGGGACAGCAGAGGTGACGCTTGTGGAGTGCCAAGTCAGGGACCTAATGTGTCAGCACTGGTGAAGCTTGAAGAGTATCTGTGAGTGCGAAGCCAGGGACCTAACGTGTCAGCAGGGATGAAACTTGAAGAGTATCTGGGAGTACCAAGCCAGGGACCCAGCAGTAAAGCGGGCGGTGACACTTGAGGAAGATACTGAGTGCTACAGTGGAAGAGCTCAGGGGATCCAAAGTCTAGTGAGAGGGACTGGGAGCTTGTTGAGTGAAGACCCACAGTTAGTAAGTGTGGGGTAAAGAGAACTGTTGGTGTTGCAGATAGTTGAATACCTTTACCGTTAGTAACAGCTACAAGATTGTTGCCATAGGAGACAGCGGTCCTACCTATACAGAAGTGTCCAGCTGGAGGCCTTCACCTGTATAACTGTCTGCCTATAGACTGCCTATAGTCTGCCTATAGAAGTCTCGGAGTCTGCAAATTGTCTTTGCATCTACCTAAGGCTCGATTCACACCTATGCATGTTGCTTTTGAGCGTTTTGGGAGGTTTTTTTTTCATGCTTGGCACGTTTTTGAGCCGCGTTTTTGCCGCATTTTTGCCGCGTTTTTGCCGCGATTTGCGTTTTGCGTTTTTTTTTTTTTTTTTTTCATTTTTTTTACAGTCTTAAAAAAAAATTACAAAAAAAAAAAAAAAAAAAAAAACCGGCAAAAACGCACCAAAAACGCACCAAAAACGCATCAAAAACGCTGCAAAAACGGTGCACTTGCGTTTTTGATGCTTGTCCATTGAAAACCATTACATGCAAAACGCTGCTTTTTGCATGAAAAAAAGTCCCCGACCCTTTCCAAAAACGCAGAGATACAAAAAAGCATTGATGTGAACATGTTCCATAGGAACCCATGTTAAAAAATTCCCGTGCATTTCTGCAAAATGCAAAATGCATCAAAAAACGCGCTAGTGTGAATGGGGCCTAAGGGTGTCCTGGCCCCAACCCTCTCTCCCACAGTTCTGTTTAAGAGACAATAAATCTCTTTGCATTCAAAAAAAGTGTCTGGCGCCCACCTGTTCATCTTGCATTACACCCACCATGCCTGGTAACCCACTCTATCCAGAAGGGTGTCAGCACTCCCTAAATCTGGAGGTAACTATTAGGCCAAAAGAGGCCCGGGACTTTGCTACATTGTTAATAAACCAAGTAAGGTACTGACAAACAAAAAGTATTAAGAGCATATCACAAAAGTAAAGGATAAATAAACAATTGTAAATTGAAAAAACACAAAAACGCCAGACGCAGCGGTTTCTCTGGATAATCGCCCCTTTTGCGTCTCCATCCAGACCGGCACCTCATCAGCCATGCACAAGGCGTCCCCGCTATGAGCCGGGCTTTAAACGGATGAGGTACAGACCGGAGTTTGAATTGAAAAGTGGGAAGCCGTCAGCAGCTGGCCGCAGTAACCGCGCTGTCAGAACCTCCAATCAGCTCGACAATCCCTCAATCCAAACACAACGGCAGCAGCTGGCGACATTTGGCAGTCGCTCTGCCTGGAAGGTGGAATCTCTGTTCTTTCCTTCACATTTTGTGTCTTTAATACTTCTAGGGAAGGAAAACATTTCTCTTCTCCTCCTGCTGCTGAAGATGACAAGCTTCGCAGAGATGGAAAGCTTGGAAACAGTTTGCGGTTATCTGTCGTTACTCGCCGTTCATTACCCAGTCAGCCGATCGCCATGAAATATACATCAATGTACATGACACGCATGAAGAACACATGGCCCAGAGTCACCTCTTCTCCTCCATCCATTTCATACATTGCATACATTTGGTATTTTTTTTGTCTATCTAGCAAAGATTAAAAAAACTTCAGTGGTGATTAAATACCCTCTAAAGAAAGCTCTATATGTCTAAAAAAATTATAAAAATGTCATATGTGTACAGTGTTACATGACCGAGTAATTGTCATTCAAAGCATGATGGGGGGGGGGGGTGAAAGTGTCTGGTATAAAGGGGGTTAAATTTGAGCACACATGAAAATGCTGGTTGGACTCTACAAATTTAGATACTTTGTAATTTGTATTCTGTGTTCCCTGTCACATATTTCCCACAACTGATTAGGCTGGTACATTTATAACTAAGTCTATGATCTAGCATCCCATTGGCTGCTCCAAAGTTGTGACTATAAATTCAAAGTGCAGCGCTTAATTCTAGTAATAACCTTAATTGTGTACACCAAAACAACAAGATAGTGATACCAAATTACAACTTATATCATGAAGTGATTTATAATGTTTCTTCCAGAAATTATTCCTCCCAATAAAATATATGAATAAAAAACAGTCTGTTTATAATTATTCCGTGTCTTGTGTGTTAATTCCCCACCGGGCACCATCACTCCATGTGACCAACACCAGTTGTGTTCTCAACTGGACTTGATGCGTCGCTTGTGGGGTGCGGTGGGTGCAGAGAGTCCTCTCTCCCCTCTCTCTCTCTCTCCCCCTTTCTCTCCCCCCTCTCTCTCTCCCCTCTCTCCCCCTCCTCTCCCCCTCTCTCTCTCTCCCCCTCCCCCCTCTCTCTCCCCACTCTCTCTCTCTCCCCCTCTCTCTCCCCCCTCTCTCTCCCCTCTCTCCCCCTCCTCTCCCCCCTCTCTCTCTCCCCCTCCCGCCCTCTCCCCCCTCTCTCTCTCTCTCCCCCTCTCTCCCCCCTCTCTCTCCCCACTCTCCTCCTCTCTCTCTTTCTCACTCCCTCCCCCCTCTCTCTCATCCCCTCTCTCCCCTCTCTCTCTCTCCCCCCTTTCTCTCTCTCTCCCCCTCTCCCCCCCTCTCTCTCCCCCCTCTCTCTTCCCTCTCTCTCTCCCCCTCTCTCTCTCCCCCCTCTATCTTTCTCTCTCCCCCCTCTCTCTACCGCCTCCCTCTCTCTCTCCCCCTCTCTTTCCCCCCTCTCTCTCTCCCCCCTCTCTCTCTCTCCCCTTCTCTCTCTCCCCCCTCCCTCTCTTTCTCTCTCCCCCTCTCTCTCCCCCACTCTCTCTCCCCCCCTCTCTCTCTCCCCCTTTCTCTCTCTCTCCCTCTCTCCCCCCTCTCTCCCCCCTCTATCTTTCTCTCCCCCCCTCTCTCTCCCCCTCTCTCCCCCTCTCTCCCCCCCTCTCCCCTTCTCTCTCTCCCCCTCTCTCTCTCCCCTTCTCTCTCTCTCCCCCTCTCTCTCTTTCTCTCTCCCCCTCTCTCTACCGCCTCCCTCTCGCTCTCCCCCTCTCTCTCCCCCCTCTCTCTCTCCCCCCCCTCTCTCTCTCTCTCCCCCCTCTCTCTCCCCCTCTCTCTCACCCCTTTCTCTCTCTCTCTCCCCCCTCTCCCCCCTCTCTCCCCCTCTCTCTCTCCCCCCCTCTCTCCCATCTCTCTCTCTCCCCCTCTCTCTCTCCCCCCTCTCTCTCTCTCTCCCCCTCTCTTTCTCTCTCCCCCTCTCTCTACCGTCTTCCTCTCTCTCTCCCCCCTCTCTCCCCTTCTCTCTCTCCCCTCTCTCCACCGCCTCCCTCTCTCTCTCTCCCTCTCTCTCACCCCTCTCTCTCTCCCTCTCTCCACCGCCTCCCTCTCTCTCTCTCCCTCTCTCTCACCCCTCTCTCTCTCCCTCTCTCTCTCCCTCTCTCTCCCCCTCTCACCCCCTCTCCCTCCCGCTCTCTCCCCCTCTCTCTTCCCTCTCTTCCCCCCTCTCTCTCTCACACAGGTTGCAAACATTATTAAGGGGAAGAGGGGGACACGCCATGTTTTACTGCACCAGGTGACACCAACTGTAGTGATGCCACTGCATAATATGTAGGGTCAAATAAGCTTTTTTCCACCTCTGTGAACTATGTAATGTCTCCTTGGATCCATCAATATAGCATTTAATTTCCTCCTTGATGTTAATGAAGAAACAACCACCTCCAAATACATCAGGACTTTGCCCCTTTAAGAGCACTCCAGTCTTCTCCACCCTTGTTTTACTACATGTGTTGTGATTGTGACGTCATCCAGCCCCACCCCTATGCGTTTCGTCGCTAGATTATGTGACTTCCTGTTTTTTTTTTATATATTTTGGGTGTTTAGTGGCTGTTCACACACAAATATATCTGCATATATTTGAAGTATATACTGTATATCTGGGTGTATTTAGGTCATCATAGTTGCCCACAAGACACAACCTTAAATATTTTGCTCCAAAGATAGATACACAGTGGATATAAAAAGTCTACACAACCCTGTTAAAATGTCAGGTTTCTGTGATGTAAAAAAAAAAGGCAAAGATAAATAATTTCAGAACTTTTTCCACCTTTAATGTGACCTTTAAACTGTACAACTCAGTTGAAAAACACACTGAAGTATTTTAGGTCTGGTATGGATTTTAAAGGGAACCCCACGCCAAAATTAAAAAGAAAAACGGTGTGGGGTCCCTCCCCCAAAATCAATACCAGACCTTATCCGGGGATGCAGCCTGGCAGGCCCGGAAAGGGAGGGGGACAAGCGAGCACCCTCCCCCTCCTGAACCATACCAGGCCACATGCCCTCAACATGGTGGGGGGTGCTTTGGGACAGGGGGGGCTCTGCCCTTGTCCCCATGTTAACAGTTCTTATATAGGTAAGGGTGAGGCCACCTGGCAACGCCACCCACCTTGGGACATCACGGACCAGTGCATGCTGGGTTGGCAATGTCATAAGGGGGCGGTGCCATCGGGTGATGTAGCCGCCAGTATGCGGCCAGCCTTTATAGACGGCGGGAGCATTTTATTTTTCTTCAGGTGCAGCGTGATTGAGGATGGATTTACATCAGGGGGCACTATTTTTTTTTTTTTTATAAAGGAGTTGTCAAAAACTGTCTGTGTTTTTATTACTTTTTGACACTTTTTTGGTGAATGGGTAGGGGAACTATGTACCCCATACTCATTCACATAGGGGGGCGGGATTTGGGGGCCCCCTTTAACAAGATTTCGATAAGCCCCCCCGCCTGCAGACCCCCACAACCACCGGCCATGGTTGTGGGGATGAGCACCAACCCTCCCATGTTGAGGACATGTGGCCTGGTATGGTTCAGGAGAGGGGGGGGGCGCTCGCTCCCCCCCCCCTATCCTATCCACCCCCCTACCCCATGCCACTTTTTATTAAATGTTGGCATGGGGCTCCCCTTAAAATCCATACCAGACCCGAAGGGCCTGCTATGTACTGGGGGGGGACCCAATGTTGTTTTATTTGTTTGGTTTTTTTTTATTCAGCTGTCAGCGGGGAAACCCTTTGACAGCTGATGACTCATCGGTTGTTGAGGACGCCCTTTGCCAAATCAGGGTGCAAAATGCATTGTGCGAACACCCATTGAACACTCTGCAAATGTGGGTGTTGGTTGAATGGGCCAAACAGCTAATTTTAGGCTCGAACTCATGCTCGGGCCGAACTGTTCGCTCAACACTAGGAGCCAGGTCTTCTCGTCCAAAATCAGTGTCTGACCTCACAAATGCTCTTCTGGAAGAATGGTCAAACATTCCCATAGACACACTCCTAAACCTTGTGGACGGCCTTCCCAGAAGAGTTGAAGCTGTTATAGCTGCAAAGGGCGGAGCCAACTCAATATTGAACCCTCCGGACTAAGACTGGGATGCCATTAAAGTTCATGTGTGTGTAAAGGCAGGCGTCCCAATACTTTTGGTAATATAGTACATACTGTATATATATATTGTATTTATCGGCATATAACACACACAGGCGTATAACACGCACCTTCATTTTAGAAGGGAAGTTTCAGGAAAAAAACTACAATTTTAAATAAAGAACTTTGAAGCAAAATAAGGGTCAGTGCCCATCAATGCAGCCTCACGATTGCTCATCAATGCAGCCTGATCAATGCTCATCTGCAGCCTCACCTCAGATTACTGCTGCCTAGGAGGGAACGAGGAGGGGGGACGGGACGAGTGCCGTCAGATCACATACAGCGAGAATCTCCTGTTTACTCGGCGGCCTCTTTAATAGTCCCGCCTCCTGCACTGGCTTCTACGATAGACAGAACACTGGTCCAATGCCAGCCCAGGAGACGGGACTTCCTACTACAGAGGCTGCTGAGTAGACAGGAGATTCTCGCTGTATGTAATCTGACGGCGCTCGTCCCGCCCCCCTCCCCGTTCACTCCTAGACAGACAAAATTGCAGTATTGGCGTATAACACGCTATTTGCAACCGATTATCAGGGTGAAAAAGTGCGTGTTATACGCCAATAAATACAGTAAATATATATATATATATATATATATATATATATATATATATATATATATATATACAGGGCTTTTTTTCAGGGGGAACGCAGTTCCGGCACCTCCAGCACTAAATTTATGTAATGGCAAGGGGCGCTGGGGATGTGCTGAAGGGTCTATTGATGATTGCCGCTGGGGGGATCTATAGTCTATAGCGACTACGCTGGTGGGGTTCTATTTTTGCGCTGAGTCTATTTTCGCTGGTGGAGGATCTATTGTTGCTGGAAGGGTTTTTTTTTTTATTTTTGGGGGTCCGTTGTTGCTGTGAGGAATCTACTGTTGAGAGAGATGTCTATTGTTGCTGGCTGCTGGAGGGTCTATTGATGCTGGGGTGGATTTTTTTTGTCGGGGGGGGGGGCATTGTTGTGTGAGGGAACTATTGTTGCCGGGGTATCTATTGTTGCTGGCTGCAGGGGATATATTTTGTTGCTAACAAATTCTATAAAAATTACTTAGCGCCACAGAATGATACTTGGTTCTGTATTCTCTACTGGGAGGCGGGTAGGGGGTGGAACCAAGGGACGGAGCTCGGGGGTGGGTAGGGGGCGGAGACAAGGGGTGACTTAGAAGGGGGGAGTTCCTGCACCTATTCTCTGAGAAAAAAAGCCCTGTATATATATATAGATATAGATATATATAGATATATATCTATATATATCTATAGATATATATAGATCTATATACCGTATTTATCGGCGTATAACATGCACTTTTTTCCCCTTAAAATCAGGGGAAAATTGCGGGTACGTGTTATACGCCGATCCCCTGCGATCCTGACCTGTCAGAACGAAAAAATCGCCGACCGCGATTTGAAAATGGCCCTGCCGGCGCCGAAATACACAGTGCCGGTCCTCGGCTCTTCTCCGCCACTTTCGGTTTCACTCGAGCGCCGCCCGAACCTAGCCGAGTATACTCGGCTAGTTTCGGATAGCTCCGCTCACCGTCACGCCCATCCCGAGTGAAGCCAAAAGTGAACGAGAGCCGCCGAGTAGAGCCGAGGACCGGCTCTGTGTATTTCGGCGCCGGCGGCGCCATTTTCAAATCGCGGTCGGCGATTTTGAAGCTCAGAGGCTTCAGCAAGGCTGCACTGGGGCAAGGCTGGACTGGGGCAAGGCTGCAATGGACACTGGGGAAGGCTGCACTGACATGGCTGCACTGACATGGCTGCACTGACATGGCTGCACTGGGGCAAGGCTGCACTGAGAAGGCTGCAATGATGGGCATTTAAATGTAAGGTTTTTTTCCTTAAAATTCCCTCCTAAATTGGGGTGCATGTTATACGCCAATAAATACGGTATATAGATATATATACATATATATATATATATATATATATATATATATATATATATATATATAATTACAATGCATTTCTTTAAAAAAAAATCTATAATACATATACTGTAGAATATATTGTAAAATTATAATACACACAGAGAAACTTAAAATATTTCCAATGAAATGTGAAGGATTTGGAAGCATTCTTCGTTGACTTGCGGCGGTGGAAGGTTTTCTTGGCTACAATGAAACATAATACTACAAAGAGTAAAAGTCACAAAGAAACCGAAACATCTAATTAATTTGAAACTACAGTTTTCCCATCTACAATAATGGAAAATACATAAGTGACAAAAAGCGCTCGGAGGAACGGCATGGGGAATTGACTAGAATAGGTCCAGTATACCATTACAGTAGGTACAAATCATGGAAAATTGATCACTTCGGCTATTGCCTGGCAGCCAAGCCGGCTGAATAGCGATTGTAAAGAACGCTATATGGCAGGAATGGAATAGGCAGCGACATTACAAATGAAGTTCATGTGTGGCCCCGGGAGATAGCAGAAGCGAGATATAAGTGCGTTTTCTGTCTTACGCTGGATATGTGTCCTGCTCTGTTAATTCCTGAGACTCTTAAGGTGCTAAATGTCCTTTCTCTAACCTTGGACTGAAGGAAGGAAAAGTTCAATGGAGAATTATTCATTCTTCTGATGTTTGGGCTTCACAAACGGCTCCCCAATTACAATGCAAACCATGAAATACATCTCTTTGAGAGGCGAATCTCAGTCGCAGGTAATTTTGTTCTCACTGCTGGGACTTCGCTACACAAACAGGATAAAAAAAAAAAAAAAAACGACTTCCGAAAATTCATTATGTGACAGGAAAAAAATTCAAATATCTGAATTATTAAAAAAAAAAAAACACTTGCAAAGTTGGAAGAAGTATTGCAATTTAATAACGAACCAGTAAGTCATTAGCAAATCCTGGGTGAGTTCAGGTTTTCCATGGGTGGGCGTCTTTGATAAGTAACAGATGATAGATTACAGTGGAACTCTAATTACAATTTGCACTTTGCATGATTTAATAGTGTCTATGTCAGCAGCATTGTCAATTTTAATGGTAGCATTGCTTTTGTTTCATGTGATTCAAGACTGCAGAGGCCCTATTGTTTTCTCCTTTATTGATTATATTGGTGTTTCAAAAAGAGAAATATTGACAACTAATAAGCCCTCCCAGGGGCTAAGGCATCAAGGGAAAACAAGTCACAAAGAAAACAACAGGATTAACAGATAAATGCAGACTGTATGAAATGTACACCAAAATCAGTAATCAATCGGTGAGGTACAGTATCTCACAAAAGTAAGTACACCCCTCACATGTTTGTAAATCTTTTCTTCTATCTTTTCATGTGACAACACTGAAGAAATGACACTTGTCTACAATGTAAAGTAGTGAGTGTACAGCTTGTATAACAGTGTAAATTTGCTGTCCCCTCAAAATAACTCAACACACAGCCATTAATGTCTAAACCGCTGGCAACAAAAGTCAGTACACCCCTAAGTGAAAATCTCCAAATTGGGCCCGATTAGCCATTTTCCCTCCCCGGTGTCATGTGACTCATTTAGTGTTACAAGGTCTCAGGTGTGAATGGGGAGCAGGTGTGTTAAATTTGGTGTTATCGCTCTCACTCTCTCATACTGGTCACTGGAAGTTCAACATGGCACCTCATGGCAAAGAACTCTCCGAGGATCGGAAAAAAAGAATTGTTGCTCTACATAAAGATGGCCTAGGCTATAAGAAGATTGCCAAGACCCTGAAACTGAGCTGCAGCACGGTGACCAAGACCATACAGCGGTATAACAGGACAGGTTTCACTCAGAACAGGCCTCGCCATGGTCCACCAAAGAAGTTGAGGTCACGTGCTCAGCGTCATATCCAGAGGTTGTCTTTGGGAAATAGACATAAGAGTGCTGCCAGCATTGCTGCAGAGGTTGTAGGGGTGGAGGGTCAGCCTGTCAGTGATCAGACCATACGCCGCACACTGCATCAAATTGGTCTGCATGGCTGTCATCCCAGAATGAAGCTTCTTCTAAAGATGATGCATAAGAAAGTGACAAGCTAAGGGTGGGGTGGGGGGAGGGGAGCGTAAGGTTAGGGAAGACTCTCCACTAACTGGGGTCCCAGATCAAGTAGGAGGCTAAAGGCAAGACAGGCTTGCAGGGCATAGAGAGGGCAGTAGGTAGCTAAGCCCTGGTTTCCATATCTTTAAGAATTTGGGATGGTGGACATTTTTTCATTGATTGACATCAAAGTCATATGGTCTCTGACTTCTTGTAAAGAAACAGAGGGCTTCTTCCAGGCCTTTGCTATTATCTGCTTGGCCAACAAGAAATAGATACATAACCTACTTTTCGTTGATGAGCAGGAAGACCTGGAATTGGGCAGTGAAGAAAATCCAACTTTACATCCATAGATGGGCGGCCGCTTCCCGGGGATACACGGCTTTTGAGGCAGGTCACAGGGCTCTGTTCTTGCCGAGATGCCCCCTAACCTGGGAATATTCACAGCACAACCCCTAACTGGAAGCAATATACCGGTATCAGTGAGGTGACCGTGATTCTAGCCCCTGTTCTTTAATCCCCGGGTTGCTGTATTGGATGTCTAAGCACATCCGACTTTTTAGATTTGACCGCTTATTAGTGTCCACCGTGGGGTTAGGGGATTACCTTCGTGTGCCTCTTCCGTGCTGCTACTATCACCCACTGGGTTATCTGGATAACATTGATTGACTCCTCCTGAGAAAACGGTATACACCGTGAAACATGTAGAGGATCATGTCAAGATCTGCCATATTTGGTATCCCCAGTACTCATTAGGGATTATTGACACTATAAAATCAATAATGTTGCACGGCTGTAACTATTATTTTGATAGTGTTTGAACTTGTATGTTCTTTCCTTTTTAAATCAAAAATGTTTACCAATAAAATGTTAATAAATTTTAATAAAATGTTAAATTGTCAGATCCTTGGGTACCGAGATAGTCCATTTCTCCATTTGGCCAGGGGCAATTTTCGGGGTAGCCTTAAGCCGCGTACACACGAGTGGACTTTTCGACCTGACTGGTCTGACGGACTGAGTCCGGCGGGCAATTCGACCGTGTGTGGGCTTCATCGGACCTGCAGCGGACTTTTTTCGGTCGAAAATCTGACAGACATTAGATTTGGAACATGCTTCAAATCTTTCCGACGGACTCGAGTCCGGTCGAAAAATCCGCTGTGTATGCTAGTCCGACGGACAAAAACCGACACTAGGGCAGCTATTGGCTACTGGCTATCAACTTCCTTATTTTAGTCCGGTGTACGTCATCACGTACGAATCTGTCGGACTTTGGTGTGATCGTGTGTAGGCAAGTCCGGTCGTAAGAAAGTTCATCGAAAGTCCGTCGTAACTCCGTTGAAAGTCCGTCGGAAAGACCGTCGGACCTTTGTTATCAAAAAGTAAGACCGTGTGTACGCGCCATAAGGCTCCTATTTCCATTATTTACATTCTTAGAGACAATCAAGTGGAACAGGGTTTGAAGATGTCCATGAATCCAATACCAAAATGAGAATAGTTTCGGACAAGACCACCATTTACTGTGTGTAATATATGGATGTGTGTAGCATGCCCAGTGTCAACATCTAGGCATCTGAGAACATATTACCTGTGTAATGGTGGCATTGTGGGATTTTCGTGTCCTTAGAGGCTGCAATGTCCTTCTTGTTTTCAGTCAGACATATGCCATCTGGTAGACTTACATTGGAAAAAGAGGTTTAGCAAAAGTCATATTGACAGGCTAGCAAGTGCAATGAGGTGGGAGCTGCAGTGGAGACAAAAGGCAGGGTGTTCTACACACGTACTGGGTATTCCAGTGGAGTTTTTTTTGGGGGCATGTAGAACAATATGCCCCAAAACAAAAAAGCCCAAAAAAATAGTGAATGAACCCAAATCAAACCTGCCTGCAAGAGCTTTCACCCAAAACCAGCATGAGGTATGAACATCTACTGTGCCTGATAGAACTTAGTAAACGTTTGAAGAGTAGATCAGGTGGTAGCCTTACATACCTGAGTAATTTCACCAGAAGCTTGATGCTGAATGAACCAGGAAGTACTGACACTCCTGATGGAATGGGCCCTGACCAGGAAACAAGGAACCTTACACCTAATACCGTAGCTAGGCCTGAGAAATAAGCTGACAAATCCACCTAGAAATGCAGGATTGAGGGTAGACTTCAGATAAATTTGAAAAGCTCAAACAACATCCAAGGTGTGAAGCACCTTTTCCTTAGGATGCTTAGGATTGAAATAAAAAGATGGCAACACAATGTCCTGATAAGTGGATTTCGGAAACCACCTTAAGTAAAAAAAGAGGACTGAGGCCTCAACGCCAGTTTATTCTGATAAAGTACCAGAAAACTGCAGGATAGTGCAGCTAACTCTGAAAGCCTGTAAGCCAAAGTAATGGCAACCAAAAAGACAATCTTGCATGTAAGGAGCGTGTAAGGGAATCTCTCAGAGAGGAGAAGACCAAGCTAAGGTCCCCGGGAAACAAGGGGTGGCACAATCCATGTGAACCCCGGCAGAAAAGCTTTTTACCAAGGAATGAGATGCTATATGTCTTTGAAACAGAATGGCCAAGCAGTAATGCTACTTTAAGCCAGAGACATCTTCAAACCAGAATGGAGAAAAGCCAAAATGCACCCCATACTGTCAGGAATGAAATTTAAGAGCCTCACACCAGACAAAAAAGGCTTTCCGCATATGGTGGTACATCCACAGCTCACCTGGGCAAAAATTTACAGTGTCAGCATACCGCAACATTCTTGGCCAAATAGGTGTGATCAGTATCAGAATGCCTTCCATTTTTACACTGCGCAACCCATGAGGAAGAAGCTGCAGTGGAGTGAAGGCAAGGAACAGGGAAAACTAATCCATAGGAGTCACCATAGCACCCGCCACAAATGCATAGATATCTTTTGTCTGGAACACAAACCCATCCAGTTTGTTATTGAATCTGGATGCCAAGGGATCCACATACAGCATTACCCACCACAGACAAATCTCTGTGATCATCTTGAGGTGAAGGGCCCGTTCTCTCAGATTCAGCAACTGAAGGCAGAGAAAGTCTGTCTGCTAATTTTCCATGCAGGGAGGGCTGTAATGTGAGGCTTTGCCTAAGACAAGATCAAGTCCACTTCTCCATGAGCATTTCCTGTACAGCCTTGATGTTTGATGCATGCCACAGCTGTGCCATTGTTTGGCTGGACCCTAGCAAGGAGACCCTAGTCAAATTGCCAGTATGTTGATCAGCAACGTCTACTTCTGTGATGACCAAGTTTCCTGAATCGAAAAGTTCTCCAGTAAACCTCCTGAGTCCAAAAGGCTGCTGTCTCACCAAGACCTTCCAACTCATCAGAAGGAAGGATTTCCTGGTATCCAGCATCTACATAGATAGCCACCATTCCAGAGCCAGCCTGGTCTTGGTAGTCAGATGTATTGGCAGGTCCAAGGACTCTTAACTTTTGTCCCATACCAAAAGAATATTGAGTTGAAGAGCTTTGTAGTGAAATTGTGCATGCGGGCTGCATTAAAAGTGGCTGCTGTCTTCCCTAGAACCTTCATGCAGGCCCAAATTGATAGACTTTCCAATAGCCTAAGGGTCTACACCTGAGAATTAAGAGACAGGCACTCCTCCTGTCAAAACAGTACCTTCTTATGTTTCATGTTGAGGACTAATGTGTTAGTTCTCAACAGACAATGTGTTGGAGCCAAGGACAGCTTTTTAAGGTTCAATCGAACCAAACCTCTTCAGAATCTGTACTGTCTGATGGACATTTGATGTCAGCTTCTAAGTCGATTGCTCCCTGAGAAGCAAGTTGCCCAGGTACTCAACAATGGGCACACCCTGGATCCTCTACCAACCCAAAACTGGAGCTATCACTTGGTAAACTCTTTGGGGGCTGTGGGCAGCCCTAAAGGCTTCACCATAAACTGATAGTGGTGATCCAGCACTGCAAATCGCAGTAACTGTTTGGTAGGAGTGGAAAATGTGTAGGTAGGCCTCCTTGATATCCACGGAGGCCAGGAAATTTCCCATATGAAGCCAATCAATCACAGACCTGCTAGATTCCATGCTGAAGTTGTGTACTTTCAGGAACATGTTTATGCCCTTGAGGTACAGAATAGGCCAGGCAACTACATTTGGCTTGGGAACCATAAACAGGTTGGTATAGAAGCCATGAGACTTCTTCTGCTCCGTTACATGATGGGACAACAGTGTTTCAAGAGCTGCAAAGAAAATCTGCTCTTGTTTTGTGTCTCAAAGTTGCCCTTAAAAGCATTAAGTGAAACTCCAGCTTGTAACCTTTGGACACCACCCTAGAGACCCAGTCGTCTTGGAATTCCTGAGTCCAGATGGCTGTAAAGGATGAGATGTGTTCTCCCACCTGGAGGATTTGGGGGTCCAGTTTTTCTGATGGAATTCAGACTAAGGCTACTGCTTAGCCCACCTTGAGGCTTGCTGTTTATGAAAGAAACTATTTTTGGTTTACAAAGCTGTCACCTTTGTCTTCTCCTTTGTGGGTAGGAGTGTGCTCTTCCCCACAGTCACTTTCTGGATAAGGGGATCTAATGATAGTCCAAACAAGCAATGGCCCTCAAAGCTTCCTGCAGCCTCTTGATTTGCTTCTTGCAGAGAAGTTCCATCGCCCAACATTTGAGCCATAGAATCCTACTCATGTGGACAGACATGGTGCCCTCCCTGGAAAGCTTCCTTAATGGAATCTTCAAAGGCATCCACTTAGAAACTCAAGACTCTTTGTAATTCTTCCAGGAATTGCCAGATGGTGGGATCCTCTGGGTCTGATTCTCTAGAACAGCTCTTCTCAACCTTTTTACCCCAGAGAAACCCTAAATATAATTTCAGGTCTCAGGGAATCTCTTCTAAAACCAATTAATTGGGGGTCAGTGGGAAAAATGCCCCTTATATTGGTGGCCAGTGGGAAGTAAGCCCTATTTAAAGTGGTGGTCAAAATGGCACTCTTACACATAGCTTAAAAGATCATTTAGTGTCATGCCACTGACTCGTTAAGTGGTGTTGGCCCCGAGACTATCCAAGGTCTTTCAAATAGGAAGTCAATCAGCTACAGTTCAAGGAACCCCTAGCAACCTCTGGGGGAGTCTGAGGGCATGGCAGATTCCCACTACAACCACTGTAATCTGCAGAGCGGCACCTACCATAGAGAAGTACAGAGGGCCTCTAGTGTCTTACAGTGCCTTGCAAAAGTATTCACCTCCCTTGGCTTTTTACCTATTTTGTTACATTACAGCCTTTAGTTCAATGTTTATTTAATCTGAATTATATGTGATGGATCAGAACACAATAGTCTAAGTTGGTGAAGTAAAATTAGAAAAATATATACATAAAACTATTTTTCAGAAATAAAAAACTGATAATTGGCATGTGCGTATGTATTCACCCCCTTTGTTAGGAAACCCATAAAAAGCTCTGGTGCAACAAATTACCTTCAGAAGTCACATAATTAGTGAAATGATGTCCACCTGTGTGCAATCTAAGTGTCACATGATCTGCCATTACATAGACACAACTTTTTGAAAGGCCCCAGAGGCTGCAACACCTAAGCAAGAGGCACCACTAACCAAACACTGCCATGAAGACCAAGGAACTCTCCAAACAAGTAAGGGACAATGTTGTTGAGAAGTACAAGTCAGGGTTAAGTTATAAAAAAAAATCCAAATCTTTGATGATCCCTAGGAGCCCCATCAAATCTATCATAACCAAATGGAAAGAACATGGCACAACAGCAAACCTGCCAAGAGACGGCCGCACACCAAAACTCACAGACCGGGCAAGGAGGGCATTAATCAGAGAGGAGCACAGAGACCTAAGGTAACCCTGGAGGAGCTGCAGAGTTCCACAGCAGAGACTGGAGTATCTGTCCATAGGACGACAATAAGCCGTACGCTCCATAGAGTTGGGCTTTATGGCAGAGTGGCCAGAAGAAAGACATTACTTTCAGCAAAAACAAAATGGCACGTTTTGAGTTTATGAAAAGGCATGTGGGAGACTCCCAAAATGTATGGAGGAAGGTGCTCTGGTCTGATGAGACTAAAATTGAACTTTTTGGCCATCAAAGAAAACGCTATGTCTGGCGCAAACCCAACACATCACCCAAAGAACACCATCCCCACTGTGAAACATGGTGGTGGCAGCATCATGCTGTGGGGATGTTTTTCAGCAGTCGGGACTGGGAAACTGGTCAGAGTTGAGGGAAAGATGGATGGTGCTAAATACAGGGAAATTCTTAAGCAAAACCTGTAGCACTCTGTGTGTGATTTGAGGCTAGGACGGAGGTTCACCTTCCAGCAGGACAATGACCCCAAACACACTGCTAAAGCAACACTTGAGTGGTTTAAGGGGAAACATGTAAATGTGTTGGAATGGCCTAGTCAAAGCCCAGACCCCAATCCAATAGAAAATCTGTGGTCAGACTTAAAGATTGTTGTTCATCCAACTCGAAGGAGCTGGAGCAGTTTTGCAAGGAGGAATGGGCAAAAATCCCAGTGGTAAGATGTGGCAAGATCATAGAGACTTACCCAAAGCGACTTGGAGCTGTGATAACCACAAAAGGTGGCTCTACAAAGTATTGACTTTAGGGGGGGTGAATAGTTATGCACATTGACTTTTTCTGTTATTTTGTCCTATTTGTTGTTTGCTTCACAATAAAAAAAAAAATCTTCAAAGTTGTGGGCTTGTTTTGTAAATTAAATGATGCAAATCCTCAAACAATTCATGTTAATTCCAGGTTGTGAGTCAACAAAACCCCGAAAAATGCCAAGGGGGGGAGGGGGTGAATACTTTTGCAAGGCACTGTATTTGTGGCATCTGTAAAGACCAGGACCTCATCCCCAGGACCTCCAATGGTGTTGGTCCTTTCTGCTGCACTGAAGAGCTCCATGTAGTGCCATTTACCTGGGCTCAGGGGAAGTGGGTTTAACGACACTGATCATCCTTCAACTGAAAGACTGAGGACATCAAGTGGTGGGAAAGAATAGCTGTTGGAGACTGCACCGAATTTAAGGTGAGAATTGCAGCAAAAGCTTTTTTTTTTTTTTTCAATAGGCTACTTTTTTTTATTCTATTTTTAGCTGGAGTTCTGCTTTAAATAGATTAAAAAAAAAAAAAAAAACTTGCCAAAGTTATAATTTTTACATAATTTTTTGTCTTTTCCACAGGGAGTTCCAAAAGGCCAAGAAAACATTTCCACTTTGCGCTCATAAAAATTACAAGAGATGTCTGTAATGTCTCCGGTAATAGGATGCAGTTCCGGATTTAGAAGGAACGGGCTGAATAAATGTTTGACAGCCAGCCAGACATCTCTGTAAGAGCTCCATCAGACTAATGTATCAGAACCTGAGCTCCACCTGAGCGTGGCAGGACCGCCACTGTCAGGCTGTCAGAACGGGAACTTTTCCTTCAATCTATTAAATATTCATAGTCACAGAAACAACACATTAGGCCGGAGTACTTGTGTGCGCTGTGAACTTTTATTTATCCTGATCCCTGTCTGCTGGAGCAAAACGACAGCTGAAAAAAAAAAGCCATCGTACAAAGATGTATCAGCGAGCATTTTCTCCTCCGCTGTCACACGTCTTCTTCCACAAAAGAATACATTGTATTCAATTTTTTTTTTTTTTTAAGTTGAATTATGCATCTTCACAACCAGAACAAATTTTTGGAAATAGAAAATCGCTTTCTTCTTACATAAAACAATCATAACAGCGACCTGTCTCCCTCTAAAGGAACACGCTTAGATGGGAACATAAAACAAACAAAAAAAAAAAAAGATAAAGCACATGAATAAAGTAGAGTATTATATAGGTATGGAGGGCCATCTTTAATATTGATTGGACCCTGGGCAAACATTTTCTTGGCCCCCCCCCCCCCCCATGCAATTTCGCTCTGCACCCCAACATCCCAAAAAACTTTTTCCTGGTGCTAATTCACAGCCGGGATAAAGGCACTGTATCTATACTTGTGTTCTTATACGTGCTTGCAGTAACTTTTATTCAACCAGGTGTATCGGGGGGGGGGGGGTCAGAGGGTGGATTTGGAGTCAAACTGCAGAACAGAGAACCCAAGTTACCAAGCCGCTCTTTCGGGGTTAATGCAAAACGGATAACAAGGTGTACAATGAAGCTGGATAACAAAGTGTACGATGGAGGCTGATAACAAGGTGTGCGATGGAGGCGGATAACAAGGTGTACGATAGAGGCAGATAACAAGGTGTAGGATGGAGGGGGATAACAAGGTGTACGATGGAGGTGGATAACAAGGTGTACGATGGAGGCGGATAACAAGGTGTTGGATGGAGGGGGATAACAAGGTGTACGATGGAGGGGGATAACAAGGTGTACGATGGAGGCGGATAACAAGGTGTACGATGGAGGCGGATAACAAGGTGTAAGATGGAGGGGGATAACAAGGTGTACGATGGAGGCGGATAACAAGGTGTACGATGGAGGCGGATAACAAGGTGTAGGATGGAGGCGGATAACAAGGTGTACGATGGAGGGGGATAACAAGGTGTAGGATGGAGGCGGATAACAAGGTGTACGATGGAGGGGGATAACAAGGTGTACGATGGAGGGGGATAACAAGGTGTACGATGGAGGCGGATAACAAGGTGTACGATGGAGGGGGATAACAAGGTGTAGGATGGAGGCGGATAACAAGGTGTACGATGGAGGCAGATAACAAGGTGTATGATGGAGGCGGATAACAAGGTGTACGATGGAGGCGGATAACAAGGTGTACGATGGAGGCAGATAACAAGGTGTATGATGGAGGCAGATAACAAGGTGTATGATGGAGGCGGATAACAAGGTGTACGATGGAGGCAGATAACAAGGTGTATAATGGAGGCAGATAAAAAGGTGTATGATGGAGGCGGATAACAAGGTGTAGGATGGAGGCAGATAACAAGGTGTACGATGGAGGCAGATAACAAGTTGTACGATGGAGGCAGATAACAAGTTGTACGATGGAGGCAAATAACAAGGTGTAGGATGGAGGCAGATAACAAGGTGTATGATGGAGGCAGATAACAAGGTGTTCGATGGAGGCGGATAATAAGGTGTAGGATGGAGGCAGATAACAAGGTGTACGATGGAGGCAGATAACAAGGTGTACGATGGAGGCGGATAACAAGGTGTAGGATGGAGGGGGATAACAAGGTGTACGATGGAGGCGGATAACAAGGTGTACGATGGAGGCGGATAACAAGGTGTACGATGGAGGGGGATAACAAGGTGTAGGATGGAGGCAGATAACAAGGTGTACGATGGAGACAGGTAACAAGGTGTATAATGGAGGCGGATAACAAGGTGTACGATGGAGGCGGATAATAAGGTGTACGATGGAGGCAGATAACAAGGTGTATGATGGAGGCAGATAACAAGGTGTATGATGGAGGCGGATAACAAGGTGTACGATGGAGGCAGATAACAAGGTGTATAATGGAGGCAGATAACAAGGTGTATGATGGAGGCGGATAACAAGGTGTAGGATGGAGGCGGATAACAAGGTGTACGATGGAGGGGGATAGCAAGGTGTACGATGGAGGCAGATAACAAGTTGTACGATGGAGACAGATAACAAGGTGTAGGATGGAGGCAGATAACAAGGTGTATGATGGAGGCAGATAACAAGGTGTTCGATGGAGGCGGATAATAAGGTGTAGGATGGAGGCAGATAACAAGGTGTACGATGGAGACGGATAACAAGGTGTACGATGGAGGGGGATAACAAGGTGTACGAGGCGGATAACAAGGTGTAGGATGGAGGCAGATAACAAGGTGTATGATGGAGGCGGATAACAAGGTGTAGGATGGAGGGGGATAACAAGGTGTATGATGGAGGCAGATAACAAGTTGTACGATGGAGGCAGATAACAAGGTGTAGGATGGAGGCAGATAACAAGGTGTATGATGGAGGCAGATAACAAGGTGTTCGATGGAGGCGGATAATAAGGTGTAGGATGGAGGCAGATAACAAGGTGTACGATGGAAGCGGATAACAAGGTGTACGATGGAGGCGGATAACAAGGTGTAGGATGGAGGGGGATAACAAGGTGTACGATGGAAGGGGATAACAAGGTGTACGATGGAGGCGAATAACAAGGTGTACAATGGAGGCGGATAACAAGGTGTACGATGGAGGGGGATAACAAGGTGTACGATGGAGGCAGATAACAAGGTGTACGATGGAGGCGGATAACAAGGTGTACGATGGAGGCGGATAACAAGGTGTACGATGGAGGCAGATAACAAGGTGTACGATGGAGGCAGATAACAAGGTGTATGATGGAGGCGGATAACAAGGTGTACGATGGAGGCAGATAACAAGTTGTACGATGGAGGCAGATAACAAAGTGTATGATGGAGGCAGATAACAAGGTGTATGATGGAGGCGGATAATAAGGTGTAGGATGGAGGCAGATAACAAGGTGTACGATGGAGGCAGATAACAAGGTGTACGATGGAGGCGGATAACAAGGTGTAGGATGGAGGGGGATAACAAGGTGTACGATGGAGGCGAATAACAAGGTGTACGATGGAGGCGGATAACAAGGTGTACGATGGAGGGGGATAACAAGGTGTAGGATGGAGGCAGATAACAAGGTGTACGATGGAGACAGGTAACAAGGTGTATAATGGAGGCAGATAACAAGGTGTACGATGGAGGCGGATAATAAGGTGTACGATGGAGGCAGATAACAAGGTGTATGATGGAGGCAGATAACAAGGTGTATGATGGAGGCGGATAACAAGGTGTACGATGGAGGCAGATAACAAGGTGTATAATGGAGGCAGATAACAAGGTGTATGATGGAGGCGGATAACAAGGTGTAGGATGGAGGCGGATAACAAGGTGTACGATGGAGGGGGATAGCAAGGTGTACGATGGAGGCAGATAACAAGTTGTACGATGGAGACAGATAACAAGGTGTAGGATGGAGGCAGATAACAAGGTGTATGATGGAGGCAGATAACAAGGTGTTCGATGGAGGCGGATAATAAGGTGTAGGATGGAGGCAGATAACAAGGTGTACGATGGAGACGGATAACAAGGTGTACGATGGAGGGGGATAACAAGGTGTACGAGGCGGATAACAAGGTGTAGGATGGAGGCAGATAACAAGGTGTATGATGGAGGCGGATAACAAGGTGTAGGATGGAGGGGGATAACAAGGTGTATGATGGAGGCAGATAACAAGTTGTACGATGGAGGCAGATAACAAGGTGTAGGATGGAGGCAGATAACAAGGTGTATGATGGAGGCAGATAACAAGGTGTTCGATGGAGGCGGATAATAAGGTGTAGGATGGAGGCAGATAACAAGGTGTACGATGGAAGCGGATAACAAGGTGTACGATGGAGGCGGATAACAAGGTGTAGGATGGAGGGGGATAACAAGGTGTACGATGGAAGGGGATAACAAGGTGTACGATGGAGGCGAATAACAAGGTGTACAATGGAGGCGGATAACAAGGTGTACGATGGAGGGGGATAACAAGGTGTACGATGGAGGCAGATAACAAGGTGTACGATGGAGGCGGAAAACAAGGTGTACGATGGAGGCGGATAACAAGGTGTACGATGGAGGCAGATAACAAGGTGTACGATGGAGGCAGATAACAAGGTGTATGATGGAGGCGGATAACAAGGTGTACGATGGAGGCAGATAACAAGTTGTACGATGGAGGCAGATAACAAAGTGTATGATGGAGGCAGATAACAAGGTGTATGATGGAGGCGGATAACAAGGTGTAGGATGGAGGCGGATAACAAGGTGTACGATGGAGGGGGATAACAAGGTGTAGGATGGAGGCGGATAACAAGGTGTACGATGGAGGGGGATAACAAGGTGTACGATGGAGGGGGATAACAAGGTGTACGATGGAGGCGGATAACAAGGTGTACGATGGAGGGGGATAACAAGGTGTAGGATGGAGGCGGATAACAAGGTGTACGATGGAGGCAGATAACAAGGTGTATGATGGAGGCGGATAACAAGTTGTACGATGGAGGCAAATAACAAGGTGTAGGATGGAGGCAGATAACAAGGTGTATGATGGAGGCAGATAACAAGGTGTTCGATGGAGGCGGATAATAAGGTGTAGGATGGAGGCAGATAACAAGGTGTACGATGGAGGCAGATAACAAGGTGTACGATGGAGGCGGATAACAAGGTGTAGGATGGAGGGGGATAACAAGGTGTACGATGGAGGCGAATAACAAGGTGTACGATGGAGGCGGATAACAAGGTGTACGATGGAGGGGGATAACAAGGTGTAGGATGGAGGCAGATAACAAGGTGTACGATGGAGACAGGTAACAAGGTGTATAATGGAGGCGGATAACAAGGTGTACGATGAAGGCGGATAATAAGGTGTACGATGGAGGCAGATAACAAGGTGTATGATGGAGGCAGATAACAAGGTGTATGATGGAGGCGGATAATAAGGTGTACGATGGAGGCAGATAACAAGGTGTATGATGGAGGCAGATAACAAGGTGTATGATGGAGGCGGATAACAAGGTGTACGATGGAGGCAGATAACAAGGTGTATAATGGAGGCAGATAACAAGGTGTATGATGGAGGCGGATAACAAGGTGTAGGATAGAGGCGGATAACAAGGTGTACGATGGAGGGGGATAGCAAGGTGTACGATGGAGGCAGATAACAAGTTGTACGATGGAGACAGATAACAAGGTGTAGGATGGAGGCAGATAACAAGGTGTATGATGGAGGCAGATAACAAGGTGTTCGATGGAGGCGGATAATAAGGTGTAGGATGGAGGCAGATAACAAGGTGTACGATGGAGACGGATAACAAGGTGTACGATGGAGGGGGATAACAAGGTGTACGAGGCGGATAACAAGGTGTAGGATGGAGGCAGATAACAAGGTGTATGATGGAGGCGGATAACAAGGTGTAGGATGGAGGGGGATAACAAGGTGTATGATGGAGGCAGATAACAAGTTGTACGATGGAGGCAGATAACAAGGTGTAGGATGGAGGCAGATAACAAGGTGTATGATGGAGGCAGATAACAAGGTGTTCGATGGAGGCGGATAATAAGGTGTAGGATGGAGGCAGATAACAAGGTGTACGATGGAAGCGGATAACAAGGTGTACGATGGAGGCGGATAACAAGGTGTAGGATGGAGGGGGATAACAAGGTGTACGATGGAAGGGGATAACAAGGTGTACGATGGAGGCGAATAACAAGGTGTACAATGGAGGCGGATAACAAGGTGTACGATGGAGGGGGATAACAAGGTGTACGATGGAGGCAGATAACAAGGTGTACGATGGAGGCGGATAACAAGGTGTACGATGGAGGCGGATAACAAGGTGTACGATGGAGGCAGATAACAAGGTGTACGATGGAGGCAGATAACAAGGTGTATGATGGAGGCGGATAACAAGGTGTACGATGGAGGCAGATAACAAGTTGTACGATGGAGGCAGATAACAAAGTGTATGATGGAGGCAGATAACAAGGTGTATGATGGAGGCGGATAACAAGGTGTAGGATGGAGGCGGATAACAAGGTGTACGATGGAGGGGGATAACAAGGTGTAGGATGGAGGCGGATAACAAGGTGTACGATGGAGGGGGATAACAAGGTGTACGATGGAGGGGGATAACAAGGTGTACGATGGAGGCGGATAACAAGGTGTACGATGGAGGGGGATAACAAGGTGTAGGAAGGAGGCGGATAACAAGGTGTACGATGGAGGCAGATAACAAGGTGTATGATGGAGGCGGATAACAAGTTGTACGATGGAGGCAAATAACAAGGTGTAGGATGGAGGCAGATAACAAGGTGTATGATGGAGGCAGATAACAAGGTGTTCGATGGAGGCGGATAATAAGGTGTAGGATGGAGGCAGATAACAAGGTGTACGATGGAGGCAGATAACAAGGTGTACGATGGAGGCGGATAACAAGGTGTAGGATGGAGGGGGATAACAAGGTGTACGATGGAGGCGAATAACAAGGTGTACGATGGAGGCGGATAACAAGGTGTACGATGGAGGGGGATAACAAGGTGTAGGATGGAGGCAGATAACAAGGTGTACGATGGAGACAGGTAACAAGGTGTATAATGGAGGCGGATAACAAGGTGTACGATGGAGGCGGATAATAAGGTGTACGATGGAGGCAGATAACAAGGTGTATGATGGAGGCAGATAACAAGGTGTATGATGGAGGCGGATAACAAGGTGTACGATGGAGGCAGATAACAAGGTGTATAATGGAGGCAGATAACAAGGTGTATGATGGAGGCGGATAACAAGGTGTAGGATGGAGGCGGATAACAAGGTGTACGATGGAGGGGGATAGCAAGGTGTACGATGGAGGCAGATAACAAGTTGTACGATGGAGACAGATAACAAGGTGTAGGATGGAGGCAGATAACAAGGTGTATGATGGAGGCAGATAACAAGGTGTTCGATGGAGGCGGATAATAAGGTGTAGGATGGAGGCGGTAAACAAGATGTAGGATGGAGGTGGATAACAAGGTGTAGGATGGAGGCGGATAACAAGGTGTAGGATGGAGGTGATAACAAGGTGTAGGATGGAGGTGAATAAGAAGGTGGACGATGGAGGGGATGACAAGGTGTAGGATGGAGGCGGATAACAAGGTGTAGGATGGAGGCGGATAACAAGGTGTAGGATGGAGGGGGATAACAAGGTGTGCGATGGAGGCTGATAACAAGGTGTAGGATGGAGGGGGATAACAAGGTGTAGGATGGAGGCTGATAACAAGGTGTGCGATGGAGGCTGATAACAAGGTGTACGATGGAGGCGGATAACAAGGTGTAGGATGGAGGCGGATAACAGGGTGCATGATGGAGGGTGATAACAAGGTGTACGATGGAGGCGGATAACAAGGTGTAGGATGGAGGCAGATAACAAGGTGTGGGATGGAGGCAGATAACAAGGTGTACGATGGAGGGTGAAAACAAGGTGTATGATGGAGGCGGATAACAAGGTGTAGGATGGAGGCAGATAACAAGGTGTAGGATGGAGGTGATAACAAGGTGTAGGATGGAGGTGATAACAAGGTGTAGGATGGAGGGGGATAACAAGGTGTAGAATGGAGGGGGATAACAAGGTATAGGATGGAGGTGATAACAAGGTGTAGGATGGAGGTAAATAAGAAGGTGGACGATGGAGGGGATAACAAGGTGTACGATGGAGGCGGATAACAAGGTGTAGGATGGAGGTGATAACAAGGTGTAGGATGGAGGTGATAACAAGGTGTAGGATGGAGGTGATAACAAGGTGTAGGATGGAGGCGGATAACAAGGTGTAGGATGGAGGGGGATAACAAGGTGTAGGATGGAGGAGGATAACAAGGTGTAGGATGGAGGAGGATAACAAGGTGTAGGATGGAGGTGATAACAAGGTGTAGGATGGAGGCGGATAACAAGGTGTAGGATGGAGGTGATAACAAGGTGTAGGATGGAGGTGATAACAAGGTGTAGGATGGAGGTGATAACAAGGTTTAGGATGGAGGCGGATAACAAGGTGTAGGATGGAGGGGGATAACAAGGTGTAGGATGGAGGAGGATAACAAGGTGTAGGATGGAGGAGGATAACAAGGTGTAGGATGGAGGTGATAACAAGGTGTAGGATGGAGGCGGATAACAAGGTGTACGATGGAGGGGATAACAAGGTGTACGATGGAGGGGGATAACAAGATGGAGGCCGCGATGGGCTGATTATTATCTCACAATCAAACAGAAGCTCTAAAATGTTTCTATAGGTGACAGAATGAAGGTCAAGCCTGGCAGGCAGAAGACTTTGCAATGCAAATGCAATTATCATTTCAGGAGCTGCGATGACTGAAATCCCGCCTAATGTGCCTGTTTATTATGGATGCATCCATACCTCTAATCACTTCTATATCCGTATAACACTCCAGTCATGGGATCTCCTGAATTCCATTGAACGTTTCTAGATAAATGGAATCTATTCTGTGGTTTTACTCAGCAATTGTTTGATTTATCATCATAACAATGACTTCATTTCATTTTGCAATCATTTAAAGGTGAGCCCTGGAAACAGAGAATCTCCTCTAAATCGATCGGTCATGTGACTTCTTCTGGAATCTCGGTGATCTTTGTGTATTTCTTCCAGATCTGTGCAGTAATCCAGTGTGAGACTTCCTGTAAACAAAGACCGCCCACTGCTGCCCTCTGTCCTTTATTCTCGGTGACTGGTCTTGTCTCTGCCCACTCCTGTAGTTTTCTGTAGTGGGTGGAGCCTTCTGGGCCCCTCCCACAGCTCTGCTCTCTCTCCTTGTGCAGAGTGACTGGTCCTTGCTCCACCCCCTCCTGTAGTTTTTGTAGTGGGTGGGGCCTGTTGGCCCCACCCACAGCTCTGATCTCTCTCTCCTTGTACAGGGTGACTGGTCCTGGCTCCACCCCCTCCTGTAGTTTTCTGTAGTGGTTGGAGCCTTCTGGGCCCCTCCCACAGCTCTGCTCTCTCTCCTTGTGCAGAGTGACTGGTCCTTGCTCCACCCCTTCCTGTAGTTTTCTGTAGTGGGTGGGGCCTGCTGGGCTCCTCCCACAGCTCTGATCTCTCTCTCTCCTTGTACAGGGTGACTGGTCCTGGCTCCACCCCCTCCTATAGTTTTCTGTAGTGGGTGGGCTCTGCTGGGCTCCTCCCACAGCTCTGCTCTCTCTCTCTCCTTGTGCAGGGTGACTGGTCCTGGCTCCACCCCCTCCTGTAGTTTTTGTAGTGGGTGGGGTCTACTTGGCCCCGCCCACAGCTCTGATCTCTCTCCTTGTGCAGGGTGACTGGTCCTGGCTCCACCCCCTCCTGTCGTTTTCTGTAGTGGGTGTAGCCTTCTGGGCCCCGCCCACAGCTCTGATCTCTCTCCTTGTACAGGGTGACTGGTCCTGGCTCCACCCCCTCCTGTCGTTTTCTGTAGTGGATGGAGCCTTCTGGGCCCCGCCCACAGCTCTGCTCTCTCTCCTTGTACAGGGTGACTGGTCCTTGCTCCACCCCCTCCTGTAGTTTTCTGTAGTGGGTGGGGTCTGCTGTGCTCCTCCCACAGCTCTGCTCTCTCTCCTTGTACAGGGTAACTGGTCCTTGCTCCACCCCCTCCTGTAGTTTTCTGTAGTGGGTGGGGTCTGCTGGGCTCCTCCCACAGCTCTACTCTCTGTGTGGTGTACAACCCAGTGATGATGTCACTACTATTTTTACAAGGTAATATATGGGATTGCAAAGGCACTTGGTGCACACAAAGTGAATTTATATCCTTTTTGGCAATACATTTAATTAACAGTTTTTGTGCCTGGAGTTCAGTTTTAAAGGGTAACTCCACTTTGGTGTTAAAAAAAGTTAGCAAATAAAATAATAATAATATAGCGTATAGAATTCCGACACAAACAGAAAAATACGAATGGCGCCCATGGGACTTTAAATGAGGTGTGAATGGTGATCAGAGGGTAAACAGATGTAAAGGTACAAGTATTTTATTTGAAAACAACAGTATAATCCATAATAGGACATGAGCATGGGTGAACAGGTTCATAAAACAGCAACATTGCATAGTAATCCTAAAACATAGCCATAATATAATAGTAATACATGTAATACAGGTATGCATAGTACATCTCTAACCCGACGCGTTTCGCGAGCTTTCCTCGCTTCATCAGGGGCTGATGTGCATAACTGCTGTCTGTAAAAACAGATAAAAGTAATTAGAGTATCGGTTATGATTGGTTAAAAGCAAGAAGCCAGAACCGATCATCCCATACTTACTAATGAGACCAAGGCTACTGACACAGAACCCATGCAGGGGTCGGCGGAGGGCATCTCCCCCGGGAGCTGAAGAGGCCGAGGACCCAACCGGAGGGCCGAGGTCAGGCATGGGGGGGCAGCATGGCAAGTGGGAGAAAGAAAGAGGAGAACAAGAACCCTAATTGTTCCCAAATGTACTGCAGGGCAACTCACTGTATAAAAATATAAATATAGAGTAGTATAAGATGAAAGGGTTTAGAAGCATGGGATATACATAATGGCATCAAATGCAAAGTATGCTAGTAAATAGGGTCAAAGATAATAATAACAACTTTCTTTCCTTTCTTTTCCCTTGGTCCTGCTCCCTTTTTCTTTCTTCTTCTTTTTTTTTTTTTTTTTTCTTTTCCTCATTTCTGCCACCTTTCACCTCACTTCCCCCTGTTTTCTCCTTTTCTTCTCCCCCTTTTTTCTTTCCTTTCTCTTTTATTTCTTCACTCTGTACCCCTCTTCCTCTCTCTGTTCTGCGGGACACCCTATGCATACTATGCAAGTAGCATATACTTTATACTTTTATGACAATACCATTGTTATTATCTTTGACCCTATTTACTAGCATACTTTGCATTTGATGCCATTATGTATATCCCATGCTTCTAAACCCTTTCATCTTATACTACTCTATATTTATATTTTTATACAGTGAGTTGCCCTGCAGTACATTTGGGAACAATTGGGGTTCTTGTTCTCCTCTTTCTTTCTCCCACTTGCCATGCTGCCCCCCCATGCCTGACCTCGGCCCTCCGGTTGGGTCCTCGGCCTCTTCAGCTCCCGGGGGAGATGCCCTCCGCCGACCCCTGCATGGGTTCTGTGTCAGTAGCCTTGGTCTCATTAGTAAGTATGGGATGATCGGTTCTGGCTTCTTGCTTTTAACCAATCATAACCGATACTCTAATTACTTTTATCTGTTTTTACAGACAGCAGTTATGCACAGCAGCCCCTGATGAAGCGAGGAAAGCTCGCGAAACGCGTCGGGTTAGAGATGTACTATGCATACCTGTATTACATGTATTACTATTATATTATGGCTATGTTTTAGGATTACTATGCAATGTTGCTGTTTTATGAACCTGTTCACCCATGCTCATGTCCTATTATGGATTATACTGTTGTTTTCAAATAAAATACTTGTACCTTTACATCTGTTTACCCTCTGATCACCATTCACACCTCATTTAAAGTCCCATGGGCGCCATTCGTATTTTTCTGTTTCTGTTATTAGGGATGGAGGTGGTTTATGTTAGGGGTCAGCTCCCAGACATTTTCTTTAGAATTCCGACACAAGTCATATTGTGATTGAATGGTATTAAATATGACCTTTCCTTTTCAATCTGCAGCTGCTGTAGTTTTCTGCAAAATGCAATATGGCCACCTGGAGGCGCTCTCTGTACACAGATGGTATACAGTTCACCCCCCAGGAATGTCATTTCCTGCTTGTGTGATTGGCTCAGTGATTTTCCCAGAAGTCTGCACTAAGTCAGATTTCATCCCCTGCAACACAAATGTCATACACCAAAATAGGAAAACAGGTCTAAAGGGATGCAGACCCTGCCACTTTCCTCATTAGTGCCCTGCAAGTGCAGCAGCTGATTGATAATGATAAAGTCACTCCCATTCACATTCACTCAGCACATGGACACAGAGAAACACACAGCTGTTTCTTCAGAATAACAGAAGGTCGGAATCTGCTACAAAGTTTTGTTACAATCCCTGCAATGTACAGAGATCACCCAGAGGGGGAGGGGTTGTTTTTTTTCTCAACAATCGAGGAGTTATGCTTTTAAAACCGATGCAATTTTATCATTACAGTCTTGACATACATATGTGGTGTCGCTGAGATCATCCGGGGGAAGAACATTTCTTTTGGGTTGTTATTTCCTGGTTACATAGTTACATAGTAGGTGAGGTTGAAAAAAGACACAAGTCCATCAAGTCCAACCTATGTGTGTGATTATGTGTCAGTATTACATTGTATATCCCTGTATGTTGCGGTCATTCAGGTGATTATCTAATAGTTTCTTGAAGCCATCAATGCTCCCCGCTGAGACCACCGCCTGTGGAAGGGAATTCCACATCCTTGCCGCTCTTACAGTAAAGAACCCTCTACGTAGTTTAAGGTTAAAGATCTTTTCTTCTAATTGTAATGAGTGGCCACGAGTCTTATTAAACTCTCTTCTGCGAAAAAGTTTTCTCCCTATTGTGGGGTCACCAGTACAGTATTTATATAATGAAATCATATCCCCTCTCAAGCGTCTCTTCTCCAGAGAGAATAAGTTCAGAGCTCACAACCTTTCCTCATAACTAAGATCCTCCAGACCCTTTATTAGCTTTGTTGCCCTTCTTTGTACTCGCTCCATTTCCAGTACATCCTTCCTGAGGACTGGTGCCCAGAACTGGACCGCATACTCCAGGTGCGGCCGGACCAGAGTCTTGTAGAGCGGGAGAATTATCGTTTTATCTCTGGAGTTGATCCCCTTTTTAATGCCAATATTCTGTTTGCTTTGTTAGCAGCAGCTTGGCATTGCATGCCATTGCTGAGCCTATCATCTACTAGGACCCCCAGGTCCTTTTCCATCCTGGATTCCCCCAGAGGTTCTCCCCCCAGTCTATAGATTGCATTCAGATTTTTGCCACCCAAATGCATTATTTTACATTTTTCTACATTGAACCTCATTTGCCATGTAGTCGCCCCTCCCCCATTCATTTGTTCAGATCTTTTTGCAAGGTTTCCACATCCTGCGGAGAAGTTATTGCCCTGCTTAGCTTAGTATCGTCTGCAAATACAGAGATTGAACTGTTTATCCCATCCTCCAGATCATTTATGAACAAATTAAATAGGATTGGTCCCAGCACAGAACCCTGGGGACCCCACTACCCACCCCTGACCATTCTGAGTACTCCCCATTTATCACCACCCTCTGAACACGCCCTTGTAGCCAGTTTTCAATCCATGTACTCACCCCATGGTCCATGCCAACGGACCTTATTTTGTACAGTAAACGTTTATGGGGAACTGTGTCAAATGCTTTTGCAAAATCCAGATACACCACGTCTACGGGCCTTCCTTTATCTAGATGGCAACTCACCTCCTCATAGAAGGTTAATAGATTGGTTTGGCAAGAACGATTCTTCATGAATCCATGCTGATTACTGCTAATGATACCGTTCTTATTACTAAAATCTTGTATATAGTTCCTTATCATCCCCTCCAAGAGTTTACATACTATTGATGTTAGGCTAACTGGTCTGTAATTCCCAGAGATGTATTTTGGGCCCTTTTTAAATATTGGTGCTACATTGGCTTTTCTCCAATCAGCTGGTACCATTCCAGTCAATAGACTGTCTGTAAAAATTAGGAACAACGGTCTGGCAATCACCTGACTGAGTTCCCTAAGTACCCTCGGATGCAAGCCATCTGGTCCCGGTGATTTATTAATGTTAAGTTTCTCAAGTCTAATTTTAATTCCGTCCTCTGTTAACCATGGAGGTGCTTAGCAGTGTAAATTTTGACGTCAAATTTCGATTCAGTTTTAGTCATAGACTTTTGCTATCTGAATAGTTTTAGTCGTATTTTAGTCGACTAAAATCAAATGGGTTTAGTTGGACATTTCAATACCGGGCACTTTTACCCCCTTCCTGCCCAGGCCAATCTTCAGCTTTCAGCGCTCTCACACTTTGAATGACAATTAGTCATGTAACACTGTACACATAGGACATTTTTATAATTTTTTTCATACTAATAGAGCTTTCTTTTGGTGGTATTTAATTACCACTGCTGTTTTTATTTATTTTTTTGCTAAATTAAAAAAAAATGTTCAGTCTTTTTTTTATTTAAGTGTTTTTCTTCGTGTTTTTTATGAAATGTTGCAAATAAAGAATCTTTCTTCATAAACTCAGGCCAAAATATATTCTGCTACATTTCTTTGGTGAAAATCCCCCAAATCAGTGTCTATTATTTAGTCTGTAGGAAAGTTATAGAGACCACACACTATGGGATAGATATCTGAAAATCGATCGATCCTGATGTACTGATCTCTTTAGGTGGTAAAACGCCAGGACAGTACAAATATACGCCAAACGTCCCCTTTTTGGAAAGCAGAAAGTCCAAGAGGCATGGCGAGTTTTTTAAGTTGTCATTTTTTTTCATAATTTTTGGGAAAATTAAAAAATAAATAATTATTAATTTTTTTTTTTTTTTTTACATACTTTACATACTGTCACTTCTGCAGTACAGCTTCATTATATAATGGGTGTGGTGGTGACTGGTGACCGTACAAAAAAAAAAATAATATACAGTATATTTTTTTTATTTTTTTTATTACATTTTAAATTTTTTTTTTGAATTAGATTTAAAAAAAAAATATTACATTTTTTACTTTTTTTGTGATTTTTATTTTTTAAACACTGTGACCAGAGCAATATAATGTTACCTACTTATACTAACATTTTACTACTCTGAGGAAGCGATCTGGATTTTTTTTTTTTGCTCATTATGATTGCTTATAGCAGTGAATTTCATTGCTATAAGCAAGCATTTTACTGTATGAAACTGATTCATTCAGTTTGTTTTGTTGTGATTAGCTGTGATTGGGTGATTGGCCACAGCTAATCACATGGTACAGATGGGCTGTAATTGGCCCTGTGGCATGGGTATGCATGCTCGGCTAACGGCCTGGTATGGATTGGAGGGGACCCCCACGCTGGTTTTTTTCCTCACTATTTTTTTACTGCCAGCAATTTCTTTTTCTATTTAGTTGTCAACGGAGAACCCCCGCTGACAGCTGATGAGTCTCCTGCTGTTACGGATACAGCAGCCGGCTTCCCGTACCCGCTCCTTAACAACCAGCTAATGTTAAAGACGCCGGTGGCCGCCGGCTCCAAAAATTCACGTCTGGACCGCATCTAAAAATCGCAGCTGAACAGCTGCTTAGGAAATGAAAACGGAGGGGAAATTTGCACTGAACATGTGTGAACCGTATAGTCGTATTTTAGTCATCTGAATTTTTTTCAGACGTATTTTTGTCGACTAAAATAGTGTTAATTTTGTCAGCCAAAATATTTTCTTCGCCGAAATTAACACTGGTGGTAAATTATGGTAATAGCGAGAAATATACAGCTACATTTAAAAAAAAATATTCTTTTTTTTTTTTTTACTATTTTTGTGTTTTCCTTTGATAAAAATAAATACATAATTAAAAAAGAATAAAATAAAAAATAAAAAGTCAGGAGATATCCATTACTATGTACCGCCAAATGAAAGCCCAATGTGTCCAGAAAAAAAAAATGCAGTAAAATCCACTGGGATACACCAAGTAGTTGGGATGAAATGGACAGATTTACTTACATATGTTAAAGTTGCAAAACTGTGTTCAGGCGTTAGGATTTGTCATGAATGGGTTAACAAGGACATTTACCAACTTGCCTGAGAGATGCCTTCACCGTCCCGATTGGCTGAGAACTGAGGCCACACCCAGGAAGTAAAAAATATATATTGTCTCACACTGAGGGTCTCCTTTCATTTTTTAACTCACCACAGAGGCGTGTGGATTGGTGGGGGCGTGGTCAGAACAGGTGACATCATAGTGGCACTTTTTTTTTTTTTACCTGTACACACCCATACATGGGGATCATTCCCAGTACAGACATCATTTCATCCATTTACTGTTTTCCATAAATTGTATCTAAATCCAAGAAAAAAACGTCTCCTATATTGAGGATCACCAGTCCATAGATGTAGTGGCTGCATTTGTTTCTTTCCCCCCCCGTGATCCCGCCTGTAGCCTATTTCCTGTCTTAGGGTGACAACACTCACTGTGCTGTATATATAAGGCAGCAGTGTTGTCACCCTATGACAGGACTAAAACTCTCCTCCCCCTTCTATACAAATTTCCCACATTTTCTCATGTTACAACCAAAAACATAAATGTATTTTATTGGGATTTTATGTGATAGACCAACACAAAGTGACTCATAATTGTTAAGTGGAAGGAAAATGATAAATGATACAAATAAATATGTGAAAAGTGTGGGGGAGGGGTATTTGTATGGCACCCCCCGGAGTCAATACTTTGTAGAACCCCCTTTCTCTACAAGTCTTTTTGGGGATGTCTCTACCAGCTTTGCACATCTAGAGAGGACATTTCTCCCCATTCTTCTTTGTAAAATATCTCAAGCTCTGTCAGATTGGATGGAGAGCGTCTGTGAACAGCAATTTTCAAGTCTCGTCACAGATTCTCAATGTGATTTAGGTCTGGACTGTGACTGGGCTATTCTAACACATGAATATGCTTTGATCTAAACCAGGGATATGCAATTAGCAGACCTCCAGCTGTTGCAGAACTACATATCCCATGAGGCATAGCAAGCCTCTGACAGCCACAAGCATGACACCCAGAGGCAGAGGCACGATGGGACTTGTAGTCTTTTGCAGACTCTAACAGGTTTTCTTCTAAGATTGTCCTGTATTTGTCTCCATCCATCTTCCCATCAACTCTGACCAGCTTCCCTGTCCCTGCTGAAGAAAAGCATCCCCACCACATGATGCTGCCACCACCATGTTTCACGGTGGGGATGGTGTGTTCAGGGTGATGTGCAGTGTTAGTTTTCCCCACACATAGCGTTTTGCTTTTAGTCCATAAAGTTGATTTTTGGTCTCATGTGACCAGATCACCTTCTTCCACATGTTTGCTGTGTCCTCCACATGGCTTCTCACAAACTACAAACAGGACTTCTTATGACTTTCTTTCACCAATGTCTTTCTTCTTGTCACTCTTCCATAAAGGGCAGATTTGTGGAGAACACGACTAATAGTTGTCCTGTGGACAGATTCTCCCACCTGAGCTGTGGATCTCTGCAGCTCCTCCAGAGTTACCATGGACCTCTTGGCTCTTCTCTGATGAATGCTCTCCTTGCCCGGCCGGTCAGTTTAGGTGGACGGCCATGTCTTGGTAGGTTTGCAGTTGTGCCATACTCTTTCCATTTTCCGATGATGGATTGAACAGAGCTCCGTGAGATGTTCAAAGCTTGGGATATATATTTTTTAACCTAACCCTGCTTTATACTTCTCCACAACTTTATCCCTGACCTGTCTGGTGTGTTCCTTGGCCTTCATGATGCTGTTTGTTCACTAAGGTTCCCTAACAAACCTCTGAGGGCTTCACAGAACAGCTGTATTTATACTGAGATTAAATGACACACAGGTGGACTCTATTTTCTAATTAGGTGACTCATGAAGGCAATTGGTTCCACTAGATTTTAGTAAGGGGTATCAGAGTAAAGGGGGCTGAATACAAATGCCCCCCCCCCCCACACACTTTTCACATATTTATTTGTATCATTTATCATTTTCCTACCACTTCACAATTATGTGACACTTTGTGTTGGTCTATCACATAAAATCCCAATAAAATACATTTATGTTTTTGGTTGTAACATGAGAAATGTGGGAAATTTCAATGGGTATGAATACTTTCTCAAGGCACTGTAACAAAACACATTTAATGGGATATTTAACAGACTAAAAGGGGAACAAACAACAAAAGAGGTTCGTTGTCAGCATTTATGTACACTTTAAACATTTGATTTTGTTTTATTACTGCGATATCCTTACAGCATAAAAATCGCTTTCACATTCACAGTGATGAGCGTGGAAATAATGTCCATCTTAAAGCTAAAGTTTATTTTGCTCAAATTTCACCTTCCCTGCTCCCCCCTGGCCTCTCTTTAACATGATAATGACATTTTTATATAAAACCTTTCTGTATTCATTACATACCCATAACTCCCAACCGTCCCAGGTTTGCCGGGACTGTCCCGAGATTTTGAGGCTTTGTCCCAGAATCAAGGCTTTGTCCCAGAGTGGAGCCCAGTGCCAGAACAAAGTTCCAGCACTTGGTCCCTGTGGCTTGCCCATAAGCACGCATTAGCGCGGGCACCAGTAATACCCACCATGCGGCCTGTGCGGGGTGTCTGGGATCCCACACACTGCATGCATAGCTGTGTATATGTGAGAGGCAGATGGAGGTAAGATACATTGACTGACAATTACTCTGTCATGAAAAACTGTACCCAAATTAATTTTATATCTAGAACTTTTTATTCATAATTAATAATTTTTTTTTACTGTATAAAAGATAAAATATAAACACAAAAATATAACCAAAAAAGCCGTTACTCTTACTTTCTGTATAAAACATTACAAATAACGACCCCCCCCCCCTCCCCAAATACCCGATTTTTCGGAAAAGAAACTGATTGGTCACAGCAATCACATGGTACAGAGCCACTCCCACTGGCTCTGTACGTTCATTCAGCGCATTCATATTGTGGTGCCCGTGCAGGCGCTAGTAAGTGAGCACAAGCACCTAAAGGGAGAGGCTGTTTGTCGGGGAAATGGCTGTAGAAGAATTGGCAATGTTGCCAATATCCATCATGGGCGCATCTGGCGAAATTCCAAGCGCAATGGCGCACTCACGGCGTGACAGATGCTGGCGGCCATCGCCTATTTAAACCTGCTGCTGTGAGCACTAGATTGCTGGATTATTGTCAGCTCCCCCGTGTTTCCTTTGTGCCCTGACCCTTGGACCTCCCGTTACTGACCCGGCTTGCCTTGACCTGCTTATCCTGATCTCCCGGTTTGGCCTCTGGCTTGTACTTCTGACTCTGCTCCTGTATGCTCCACTACATTTGATCCAGGCTTGGCTCACCGAGACTGCTACTACCCGTCTAACCGTATATGACCCCGGCTTGTTCCAGTTCTGTAAGAACCGTGCTTCTTTGGGCACTGCATTCCCTGTACCACCTTCAGAGGTGCGCCGCAAGGGTAGTCCTCTCAGCACCTTGGCCTCGCACCTGGTATGTGAAATACTAATCCAGCCATCATGTCAGAGGCCGACGGAGGTGCTACCCCACTGGAGGCTTTGTGCCAACAGGTCACTGCCCTCACCCAAGCAGTACAGGGACCACAGAAAGGCTACTTCCAGTGTGAAGGTCGACTGCAGCATCTGACAGTGACACCTGCTTATGCGGACCAAGATCCATCTTCCGCCAGCTCTGCCTCTGCTGCACCGGCCTAAGAACGCACCACCGCTACACATACTGTGGTAGTCCCTCCTCCAGAGCCACGGGTGCCAATTCCTGAACGGTTCTCCAGTGACCGGAAAAAGTTCAGATCCTTCAAGAACGCCTGCTAGCTGTACCTGGCCCTACAACTACGGACTTTTTCCACTGAGACTGTGAAAGTGGGGTTCGTTATCTCGTTACTATATCATGAACCCCAGGTTTGGGCCCACAGTTTATTAGAGCAAAAGAGTCCGGTCATTACTCCTGTGGATTCATTCTTTGAAGCCATGGCACAACTATACGATGATCCACAGTGTGTGGCCACCACTAAAGCCGCTCTGCATACACTACAGCAGGAACGGTGCCGAGTGGAAGACTACAATTTGGCTTTCCGCAAGTGGTCTGCAGACACGGGATGGAATGAAGCAGCTCTAAGATACCAGTACCGGCTGGGACTGTCTGAATCCCTCAAGGATGAGTTGGCCAGAGTGGAGACCCCCCCGCTACACTTGAGGGTCTCATTCAATTGGCTATACAGCTTGATAGATGCCTGTGGGAACGACAGTCCGAACGATCCCAAACCTTCCGACCCAAATGGATGCTGCCTAAGGTTCCTTCTTCACCAGCACCAGCATATGTGCCTCCCACTGCACCAACGTCTGAAGTCGAAGATCGGCTTGGTCCATTCAGCGCTGACCTCAGATAAGAGACTTCGCCTATGCCTCTTTTGTCGGGGAACTGGACATTCCTACGTAACTGCCCCATAAGACCCAGTAAGCCCTCTTCACATACTCCAGTATACTTTCAGGTCTCAGGGTCTTCTCCATCTCACCTTATTCTCCCTGTCTTGTTGCAGGTGGCATAAGAAAAAGTCTTGCTTCTGGCAATAATTTACACTGGGGTATGCAACTGTTTCCTGGACTTAACCCTGTCAAAGAAACTTTGTATACGTCCTCTTTATCGCAAAAAGCAAAGACTGGAAGTCCACTTAGCTGATGGCTCCATGCCCAGTTCTGGGGCTGTCACATAAGAGACTGCACTTCTTCTCACCTTGACTGACTCTGGCCACCAGGAGTTTACACGCTTCGAAGTCTTGTGTTCATCCATGTTCACAGTCATCTTGGGAATCCTGTGGCTTCAGGCGCATAATCCACAGATCGAGCGGTTCAAGTAAGAAGCTCTCTTCACCTCTTCTTAATTCCGGCAGCACTCCTTTGTTCCTAAATCCAGAGACTCTACTAGTTGCTTGGCCTTCCAACCAGTACCCAGCCCCAACCAGAATGTACCACCAGCTTACCGGTAGTTCCTAGACCTCCCGTGACAAGAAGAAGGTCAATGTTCTTCCACCTCACCAGCCTAATGATTGTCCAATTGAGCTGCTCCCGGGTGCCAAGATTCCCTTTGGCCGCATATTTCCCCTCTCTGAAATTGAGCTTGAGACACCGCGGCAATACATTGACGAGAACTTAGAAAAGGGGTCCATCCGTCCATCTTCCTCTCCTGCTGGTGCTGGCATCTTTGTCGAGAAAAAGATAAGACACTAAGACCATGTGCAGACTACAGGGAGCTTAATAACATCACCATTAAGAATCTCTACCCACTCCCTCTTGTTCCCAAACTCTTCCAAAGGTTTCGTACAGCCCGGATTTTTACTAAATTAGATCTATGTGGTGCCTACAATCTTGTCCACATTCGAAAAGGGGAATGAGTGGAAGGCGGCATTCAGAACACGGTTCGGACACTGAATATTTGGTAATGCCATTCAGACTTTGCAATGCCCCAGTCATGTTCCAGCACTTTGTGAACGACATCTTTTGGGAATATCTAGACAACGTTGTCATCATCTACTTTGACGATATTTTCATATTCTCGGCCGCTCTTGAGCTGCATATAACACATTTGAAGAAAGTATTGTTCACCTGGAGAAAACATGGACTGTACGTTAAAGCTGAAAAAAGCAACTTCGAAAAGATGTCGATTCAGTTCCTGGGGCTTATCATCTCTACATATGGGATCGCAATGGATCCACAAAAGGTGAAAGCTATCCTTGAAAGGCCAGCCCCGTCCGATAAAAAAAAGCCGTTCAAAGGTTTGTGGGTTTTGGAAACTTCTACAGGAGGTTTGTGAAAAACTTTTCTGCCATTATTTCACCCATTACCGAAGTAACCCGCCAGCATACCCGATTCCAATGATCTTCGGAAGCCCAGGAAGCCTTTGACAAATTAAAGTCTTTGTTCATTTCAGCACCAGTCCTGCAGCATCCTGATCCTGCTATGCCCTACGTCCTGGAGGTTGACACCTCAGGAGTAGCCACAGGGGAAGTCCTGTCTCAGCGTCAGGGGCCCAAGACGATACTTCACCTCGTTGCCTTCTCTTCACAAAAGATGTGCCGGAAAAAGAACTACGTTGTCGTGGACCGGGAACTATTGGCTATAAAAACTACTCTGGAGGAGTGGAGATATCTTGTGGAAAGTGCCGCTCATCCTATTATGATTTTCGGATCCCAAAACCCGGGAACACCTTAGAACTGCCAAACGTTTAAGACCTCAGCAAACTCGATGGGCCTTGTTCTTTTCCAGGTTCAACTTCCATATCACCTACAGCCCAGGGTCCATGAACAGCAAGGCCGATGCCCTGTCCCGAATGTTTCCTGATACTCCAGAGGAGACACCTAGAACGATTCTGTCAACACAGAACTTTCTTCTAATTCAACCTGATCTAAAGGCATCAATCAAGCAGGCTTCCATCCAGTGCACGGAACCAGAGGCATCTTCCTTAAGAAGTCAAGAGGAGTTCCTTTGGCATCAGGGCAAGATTTTCATCCTACAGCAAGCCAGACTCCAGGTCCTGAAAACATTCCATGACCACCAGCTTGCTAGCCACTTTGGGGTGCGATAGACAATCAAACTCATTCAACGATCCTTGTGGTGGCCCACTTTGAAACCAGACTGTAGGAAGTATGTTAACTCCTGTACAACCTGCCAGCGTAACAAAGGATCCAAATCGTGGGGCTTGTTAAGACCACTGCCAGTTCTGGAACAACCATGGAAGAAGATATCTATGGATATGGAGTGGACTAACCCCCTCAGAAGAGTTCACGACCATCTTGGTGGTAGTGGACCGTCTATGATAGGCATGATAGAGGGGTACAATTTACCTCCAGATTTTGGAGAAGTCTCTGCAAGATTCTGCCAATTGAAGTATGCTTATCCTCAGCCTATCACCCACAAAGTAACAGTCAAACTGCAAGAACTAATCAAACCTTAGAACAATATCTAAAATGTTTGTTCTTTCTCTCAAGATGACTGGATTCCCTTACTCCAGTGTGTGGAGTTTGCATACAACAACTTTGTGCATACTGCTACCAACCAGTCGCCCCTTCTGGGCTAATTATGGATTCCACCCCTCATTTCTGCCCAACATCATTCCTGAAGCTTCAGTTCCGGCAGTCCAAGACAGAATAAGCTTCACCCAAGCAAATTACCAAACACTCCGGGAGTCCATGCAAAAGGATCAAGAGGACTATAAAAGACAATATGACAAGAGAAGAAGAGAAAATCCTATCTTTAAAGTTGGGGATAAAGTGTGCCTCTCTTCAACAAATGTCAAGCTTTCGTGCCCTTCCCAGAAACTAGGGCCAAAATGTATCGGTCCATTTGAAAAAAAAGAGGGAAGTTAACCGGTGGCATTCGAAACTTGCACTGCCGAATTTTTATAAGATTCATCCCGTGTTCCATGTCCCCCTGCCTTAAATCAGCTATACCCAGCCTATTCCCTGGGAGAGAAGAATTGCCACCGCCTCCAGTCTCAGTGGGAAACGTCTACAGAATTTGAAGTGGAAGCCATCCCGGACTGTCAGAGGAGAGGTAGGCAAATTCAATTCCCTATTAAGTGGAAAGGGTATTCTGCAGAGGAAAACTCATGGGAACCTGCAAGCAATGTACATGCCCCTAGCCTCTTGCAAAGATTCCGCAACAGACACCCTGAAAAATGGGCTCATTTGAGCATCCCCTTGGGGGGGCACTGTCGGGGAAATGGCCATAGAAGAACTGGCAATGTTACCAATATCCATCATGGGCGCATCTGGCAAACTTCCATGCCCAATGGCACATGCAGGGCGAACCGGCATGGCACACTCATGGCGTGACTGGCCTATTAAAACCTGCTGCTGTGAGCCCTAGATTGATGTATTATCATCAGCTCCCTTGTGTTTCCTGTGTATCCTGACCCTTGGACCTCCCCTTACCGAACCAACTTGCCTTGACCTGCTTATCCTGATCTCCTGGTTTGACCTCTGGCTTGTACTTCCGACTCTGCTCCTGTCTGCTCCACTGTGTTTGAACCGGGCTTGGCTCAGTGACTCTGCTACTACTATCTAACCATATATGACTCTATCTTGTTCTAGTTCTGCCATCTGAACCGGCTACTGACTGATCTACCATTTATGACCCCTGGCCTGGCTCCTGGTTCTGTTTCTGGTCTGCTCTACTGCCAAGTTCGCCTGGTGCCACCCAATCACACCTTCCCTACAGTGCATCCTGCTTGTTCCAGCTACCTTCCGGTGATCAGCTCATCAGACCACAGTAACCGGCAAACTGTTCTTCTTTGGGCACTGCATTTCCTGTACAACCTTCAGGGGTGCGCTGCACTTAGCTGCAAGGGGAGCCCTCTCAGCACCTCGGCCTCGCACCTGGTACGTGGCACCATTTTAAAATGGCCTCCCACCAGCTTGCCCGCACTGTCCTGCCGTTTATGTACAACAACTGGACAGTAAGTGGTTAAAGTGGTTAAAGTGTATGTACAGCCAACCTTTTTTTGGTTTTGGGTAGAGTGGTCAAGGGTTAGGTCCACTGACACGTTTTCATCTTCCAATGGGGACATCTGGTAGGGTCACAAGAGGAAATATCTTTGAGTCAGGAAGTAAAACATGAAAAAGAAAAAAAATAATGGGGGGTCTTAACCAGTCTCTACTCCATGGGTGCTCAACCTGGGGCCCTCAGGCTGTTGAGAAACTACAAGCCCCATCATGCCTCTGCCTTTGGGAGTCATGCTTTTAACTGTCAGCTTTACAATGCCTCATGGGACTTGTAGTTCTGCAACAGCTGGAGGACCACAGGTTGAACACCTATGCTCTACTGACCAAGGATTTGCAATTAGCGGACCTCCAGCTGTTGCAAGTCCCATCATGCCTCTGCCTCTGGGTGTTATGCTTGTGTCTTTCAAAGTCTTGCTATGCCTCATGGGACTTGTAGTTCTGCAACAGCTGGAGGTCCGCTAATTGCATATCCCAAGTCTACTCTATCCAAAACAAAAAGAAAAAAAGGCTTTACACACTTTATAGTGAACAAATGTGGATTAGCGTAAAATACATGGTTTGTTTTTTTGGGGGGGTTTATATTTAATTTATAGAGCAGGAAAAAAACATGGTTATTTTTGTTTGTTTTGTTTTGTTTTTGTTTTTTTTGTAAACATATTTAATTAATAGAGCAGGAAAAGGCAGGGTTTTTTTTGTTTGTTTGTTTATTTGTTTTTTTTACCCATATTTAATTTATTGAGCAGGAAAAAGCATGTTTTTTTGTTTTTGTTTTTTACCCATATTTAATTTATAGAGCAGGAAAAAGCACAATGTTCTTTATATGCTTTTTATTAGAAATAAAACACGTTCATTTGTGCTCAGAAAACTGTACAAAAAAACTGACAAACACAGATCGGAAAAAAACAAAACAAAAAAATTTAAAAGTAAACGGGGGGTAATTGGGCAAAGGAAAAAAAAAACAAAAAACAAAAATAAAAAAAATAACAGTTATTAAACAAACACATAGTTATTACATAACATTGCTAATGTTTTTTTGGGGGGGATTTGATGATCGGGACAATTTGAGTGTTAAAAAAATTAAAACACAGTAAAAAGATATTTATATGGTAAAATTCATTATGTGTAATTATAATAATTACAATATAATACAACACGGCACTTGATGCCTTGTGCTTTCTCTTCATATATATAATCTAAAATCTGACAATTACATCACAGTTTTAAGTAATCTTTTTTTTTTTCTCCTTAATTTACTATTTTGGATTTTTTTTTAAATCATTTAAACATTAATAGATTTATTTAATATACAGGTCATGACAAGATAAATGTCATTAATTTTTTTTTCCAAAAATAAAAATAACACTGGAGCCAAAATAAAAAAAATGCTTGCATATCAAGCAACTTGCTTTAAGTTTAAATTATGCATCTTTTTTAATTTTCCATTGACGCAACAGATGTTGTTGGGATACTTGGATTCCACCTCTTGCGTTTCGTGCCCCTCTTGGGCATTTATTGAAGAAGCGGTCAAGTTGCTGTAGACTCCTAACCAACCGCTACCAGGCAACCTCGTCCTTCGGAGTTCTTGGTCAAATGGAAAGTTTCTCGAAAAGGAGAAGAGCAAAGAAACAAGTGCTCTAAAGTTTGGGAACACTTTATTGGGTCTCCATAGCTTATTTTTTTTTTTTTTTTTTTTTTTAATGCAGTCCGTCAAGTCCCACAAGCCATTGTTACAAAACTATATATATTAACGTTTTTGCTTAGAACAATCTTATCGTAACAAAAAAAATTCATCTGCTTGACCTAGCAGAGGGTGAAGATTGGTCAATCAAAAGGAATTCTTATGCGGTTCTCTTTATAACAGTCAAAGACTTCCATTCAACATTTAATCTTCACTTGATCTAGGTTTAAAGCCTCACTCTGCTGGGTTGAATTATTATTATTTCTTTTTTTTTTCTTTTTTTTATTTGGTTCTATCTACTCAGACTAGTCAAGGATAACCGGGACCCAGTTTTCAGGGCCAGCTCTAGCGGGGTTTTTTTCTTTTGTGGTTGAAACCTAAACATACTTTATGGAGATAATCAAGCAAGGTATTACATCACTGAAGATTTAGGTCTGATTCTATAATAGCTGGCCCCGAGATCTTTTTATATAATACACCAAAGTACTATATACTTGTTAATTGCTATCGGAAGCTATTGAGCGTCTTTTTTTCTTTGTCGAAGAAGATTTTTGTTATTTTGAAATAATTGCCAGCCAACCATCGTGGATTCCTCAGTGTCACCTCCGCTTGAAGGCCAACGACTCCTTTGAAGTTGATCTCCGTCCACTTCGCCTCATCATCTGGCCGCTCAGCCAATACGTCATCTTTTTTTTGTTTTGTTTTGCCACACCCGGGAGAGAGAGCACGTTGTGTCTACCTCTAAGAGCCTAAACGGAATATCCCTTCTGAGAATAATGCAAAAAAGTACTTTAACAAGGTTTCAAAAGAAACCAAACATCTCTCCGTTTTATATGGAACCATATTCTTTAAAAATAAAAAGAAGTCTTTATCTTAAGCTTCAGACCTCAGTCTGAAGATCAATTATGTCTTGCCCCACCAGAGGTATCGTTGCCCCAGTTTTTTCCCACTCCACAGTCTTTAGTTCTAAGGGAGAAGGTGACACTGGCTCCATGTCCTTTTTAACCCAAGATGGTGGAGACTGAATCTTCCTCATGCCTTCCCAAGACCTCTTGCTGGGTGTCTGCTGTTTCTCTATCTGTAGAAGGACGAAAGAAATTTTCAAATTAGAGATGGATAGATAGATAGATAGATAGATAGATAGATAGATAGATAGATAGATAGATAGATAGATAGATAAATAGATAGATGATATGGCCATACATTTGAGGACACCACATACTTATATGGTCAAAAATAATGGACAATTTATTGACTTCGGATTTTTCCAGTGAAGGTTTCTGTCAATGCTACAGCATACAAAGACATTGTAGACAACTGTGCTCCTCCAACCTTTAGGGAAGGCCCTTTACTGTTCTAACATGACCCCTGTGTACAAAGCCAACTCCATAAAGACATGGTGTGACCAGTTTGGCATGGGGAAACACAAGTGTCCTGCACAGAGCCCTGGGGTCAATCCTACTAAACACCTTTAGGATGGATTGGAATTGTGAGCCAGCTCCATAAAGACATGGTGTGACCAGTTTGGTGTGAATGAACTTGAGTGTCATGCACAGAGCCCTGACCTCAACCCTACTGAACACCTTCAGGATGAATTGGAATTTGGAATTGTGAGCCAGCTCTATAAAGACATGGTTTGACCAGTTTTGGTGTGTTGGAACTCGAGTGTGCTTCAGAGAGTCCTGACCTCAACCCTACTGAACACCATAAAATGCACAGAAATTCTCACAAACACCACAAAAATCTTGTGGAAAGCCTCGCCAGAAGAGTGGAGGATATTACAGCCATGGAGGAGGATAACTCAATATTAATGTCCATTGGGGAACTCCATAATAATGGCCATGGTTTTTGGAATGAGATGTCCAGCTCCATAAAGACATGGTCTGACCAGTTTGATGTGGAGGAACGTGAGTGTCCTTACCTCAACCCTTCTGAAAACCTTTGGGATGAATTGGAACGCCAATTGTGAGCCAGATATTCTCATCCAACATCAGTATCTGACCTCACAAATGGGCACAAAGTCCTACAGACACCCTCCAAAATGTTATGGAAATTTTGGAGACAAGTGTGCTTTTCTAACCTTGTGGTAACAGTTTGAAGACCCTTTTCTTTTCCAGCATGATTGTCCCCCCCCCCCCGTGAACAAAGCCAGCTCCATAAAAGACATGGTGTGACCAGTTTCTTGTGGAGGAACTTGAGTGTCCTGCACAGAGCCCTATTGAACACCTTTTGGATGAACTGGAATGCTAATGGCGAGTCACATCTTCTCATCCAACATCAGTACCTGACCTCATAAAATGGGCACAAATTCTCACAAACACCACAAAAATCTTGTGGAAAGCCTCTCTGGAAGAGTGGAAGATGTTATAGCCACAAAGGAGGGTAACTCTATATTAATGGCCATGGGGGAACATTATAATAATGGTCTTGTTTCTGGGAATGAGATATCACTCTCCATAAAGTCATGGTTTGACCAGTTTAGTGTCGAGGAACTTGAGTGCCTTGACCTCAACCCTAATGAGCACCTTTGGGATGAATTGGAATGCCAAATGTGAGCCAGGTCTTCTCATCCAGCATCAGGACCTGACCTCACAAATGGGTGCAAATTACCACAGACACCCTCCAAAATCTGGTGGAAAGTCTTCCCAGAAGAGTGGAGGATTTTATAGCCACAAAATAGATTAACTCTACATTAATGGCCATGGAGGGACATCATAATAATGGCCATGGTTTCTGGAATGTGATGTGCTGCTCCATAAAGCCATGGTTTGACCAGTTTGGTGTGGAGGAACTCAGGTGTCCTGCACAGAGTCCTGACCTCAACCCTACTTATCACTTTTGGGATGAATTGGAATGCCAATAGTGAGCCAGATCTTCTCATCCAACACCAGTACCTGACCTCACAAATGGGCACAAATTCCCCTTAGACATCCTCTAAAAATGTAGAAAGTCTTCCCAGAAGATTGGAGGATGCTATAACTGCAAATGTGCGAAGGGCAACTTCATATAGCTATGGTTTTGGAAGCAAAATGGGGCTAACTCCATATTAATGCACATGATCTTGGCATGGGATGTCCAACAAATTCATATAATAGTCATGGTCAGGTGTCCACAAACCTTTGGCCATATGGTAGAAATAAACAGATAGGGAGTTTGATTGTTGAAAGTAGGTTTTTCTGTTATCTCGCTCATACTTGGGGGAAAAAACTTGATCACTAAACCAAAGGATTTTCCAAAAGCATGCATATTGTCATCTCCAAAAGATTTGGATGTTCATCGTCAAAGATGAACATTTTAATTCTTCGGAAAACAATGGAAGGGGTCTTAGGATCTCAGTATACAGAGTAGTGCTAGATGTTCCCACTATATCTTTCCACCATCCAGAGCATCTAGAAATATAGAGAAATTACGGCAGAAAAGGACCAAGTGATCCATCATGTCTGCCCCCCTCCCCCTCTCTTTTTTTTTTAGGTTTTAGGCTAAATAAGTAAAATTTTACTAGAGCTTTTTTCAGTGGGAATTTGGGGGAATGCAGTTTCAGCACCTCCAGCACTAAATGTATATAATGCCAAGGGGTGGTCTATCAGCTAGCTGTGGGGGATCTATTGTCACTGGAGAGATCTATTGTTGCTAGGGAGTTCTACTGGTGGGTGGGATCTATTGTTTCTGGGGGTCAATTGGTGATTGGAGGTATCTACCGTTGAAGGATGATTTATGTTGCTGGCTGCTGGAGAGTCTATTGATGCTTTCTACTGGGAGATCGATTGGCGTGGGGAAATCTATTGTTGCTAGGGGGTCTTTTGTTGTTGGGGGGTCTATTGTTGCTGGGGGGATCTATTGTTGCTGGGAAGGATCTATTGTTGCTGGGGGTTTGTTTATATAAGTAAGTGGTGCAGCGCTCAGAAGTTAAATGAGTCCATAGAAAGTCAATCTAACGATGGTGTTCAACACACTTCACATCAAAAGGTGGTTAGCAGAAGGTAAAAGAGGAGGAAACCATCACCACCACCCGGGGGCCCATTGTTGCTGGGGGTTTATTGTTGTTGGGTGGGGGTCTATTGTTGCTGGGGGGTCTAATGTTGCTAGGGAGTCTGTTGTTGCTGGGGGATCATATTGTTGCTAAGGGGGTCTATTGTTGGTGGGAGGGATATATTTTTTCTCTGGGGTCTGTAGTTGCCGGGGGGGACCTATTTTACTGCCTTTCATTAGCAAATTCCATATAAACGACTTAGTACCAAAAATTATACTTGGTTCTGTATTCTCGAAAAGGGGCGGTACTGGAGGTGGGTAGGGGGTGGAACCAAGGGGTGGTACTGGGAGGTGGGTAGGGGGTGGAACCAAGGGGCGCTACTGGGGGGTTGGCAGGGGGTGGAACCAAGGGACGGTACTCAGAGGTGGGGGACAGGGAGTGAAGGGGGGAGTACCTGCACCTATTCTCTGAGAAAAATGCCCTAGTCACAATCGAAGGTCCTTATCACATGTACTGGGGTCACAATCGAAGGTCCTTGTCACACGTACTGGGGTCATAATCGAAGGTCCTTGTCACACGTACTGGGGTCACAATCGAAGGTCCTTGTCACACGTACTGGGGTCACAATCGAAGGTCCTTGTCACACGTACCGGGGTCACAATCGAAAGTCCTTGTCACACGTACTGAGGTCACAATCAAAGGTCCTTGTCACATGTACTGGGGTCACAATCGAAGGTCCTTGTCACATGTACTGGGGTCACAATCGAAAGTCCTTATCACACATACCAGGGTCACAATCGAAGGTCCTTGTCACACGTACCGGGGTCACAATCGAAAGTCCTTGTCACACGTACTGAGGTCACAATCAAAGGTCCTTGTCACATGTAGTGGGGTCACAATCGAAGGTCCTTGTCACACGTACTGGGGTCACAATCGAAAGTCCTTATCGCACATAGCGGGGTCACAATGGAAGGTCTTTGTCACATGTACTGGGGTCACAATCGAAGGTCCTTGTCACACGTACTGGGGTCACAGTTGAAGGTCCTTGTCACATGTACTGGGGTCACAATTGAAGGTCCTTATCACATGTACTGGGGTCACAATCGAAGGTCCTTGTCACATGTAGTGGGGTCACAATCGAAGGTCCTTGTCACTAGTACTGGGGTCACAATCGAAGGTCCTTGTCACATGTACTGGGGTCAGAATCTAAGGTCCTTGTCACATGTACTGGAGTCACAATCGAAGGTCCTTGTCACATGTACTGGGGTCACAATCGAAGGTCCTTGTCACATGTACTGGGGTCACAATCGAAGGTCCTTGTCACATGTACTGGGGTTACAATCGAAGGTCCTTATCACACGTACTGGGGTCACAATCGAAGGTCCTTGTCACATGTACTGGGGTCACAATCGAAGGTCCTTGTCACAAGTACTGGGGTCACAATCGAAGGTCCTTATCACACGTACTGGGGTCACAATCGAAGGTCCTTGTCACACGTACTGGGGTCATAATCGAAGGTCCTTGTCACATGTACTGGGGTCACAATCGAAGGTCCTTCTCACATGTACTGGGGTCACAATCGAAGGTCCTTGTCACATGTACTGGGGTCACAATCAAAGGTCCTTGTCACATGTACTGGGGTCACAATCAAAGGTCCTTGTCACATGTACTGGGGTCACAATCGAAGGTCCTTGTCACATGTACTGGGGTCACAATCAAAGGTCCTTGTCACATGTACTGGGGTCACAATCGAAGGTCCTTATCACATGTACTGGGGTCACAATCGAAGGTCCTTGTCACATATACTGGGGACACAATCGAAGGTCCTTATCACATGTACTGGGGTCACAATCAAAGGTCCTTATCACATGTACTGGGGTCACAATCGAAGCTCCTTGTCACATGTACTGGGGTCACAATCGAAGGTCCTTGTCACATGTACTGGGGTCACAATCGAAGGTCCTTATCACATGTACTGGGGTCACAATCGAAGGTCCTTATCACATGTACTGGGGTCACAATCGAAGGTCCTTGTCACACGTACTGGGGTCACAATCGAAGGTCCTTATCACACGTACTTGGGTCACAATCGAAGGTCCTTGTCACATGTACCGGGGTCACAATCAAAGGTCCTTGTCACATGTACCGGGGTCACAATCGAAGGTCCTTATCACACATACCGGGGTCACAATCTAAGGTCCTTGTCACATGTACTGGGGTCACAATCGAAGGTCCTTATCACATGTACTGGGGTCACAATCGAAGGTCCTTATCAGATGTACTGGGGTCACAATCGAAAGTTCCTTGTCACATGTACTGGGGTCACAATCAAAGGTCCTTGTCACATGTACAGGGGTCACAATCGAAGGTCCTTGTCACACGTACTGGGGTCACAATCAAAGGTCCTTGTCACATGTACTGGGGTCACAATTGAAGGTCCTTGTTACACGTACTGGGGTCACAATCGAAGGTCCTTGCCACATGTACTGGGGTCATAATCGAAGGTCCTTGTCACACGTACTGGGGTCACAGTTGAAGGTCCTTGTCACATGTACTGGGGTCACAATCGAAGGTCCTTGTCACATGTACTGGGGTCACAATCGAAGGTCCTTGTCACATGTACTGGGGTCACAATCGAAGGTCCTTGGCACATGTAGTGGGGTCACAATCGAAGGTCCTTGTCACATATACCGGGGTCACAATCGAAGGTCCTTGTCACACGTACTGGGGTCATAATGGAAGGTCCTTGTCACATGTACTGGGGTCACAGTTGAAGGTCCTTGTCACATGTACTGGGGTCACAATCGAAGGTCCTTATCACATGTACTGGGGTCACAGTTGAAGGTCCTTGTCACATGTACTGGGGTCACAATCAAAGGTCCTTGCCACACGTACTGGGGTCATAATCGAAGGTCCTTGTCACATGTACTGGGGTTATAGTTGAAGGTCCTTGTCCATTTACTGGGGTCACAATCGAAGGTCCTTGTCACACGTACTGGGGTCACAGTTGAAGGTCCTTGTCACATGTACTGGGGTCACAATTGAAGGTCCTTATCACATGTACTGGGGTCACAATCGAAGGTCCTTGTCACATGTAGTGGGGTCACAATCGAAGGTCCTTATCACACGTACTGGGGTCACAATCGAAGGTCCTTGTCACATGTAGTGGGGTCAGTTCGGAGTGGAGCAAATAATCCAAACAACACGTCTTTGGCATGTGGGGGAAACCTATTCAAGCTAACCCAATGCAGATAGTGTCCTATCCAGGATTTGTACCAAGGACCCCGGTGCTGCAAGGACAGAGGGGCTAATTCTGACTCTACAACATGTCAGGGAAGGTTTATATATACAGGTTGGGGGGGTGTAAGGAAGGGGCTCTTCTCATGGTTGCCCACCTTGCTCTCCGCTGTTGGAGACTCCTTCTCCGCATGCTGCAGTTTCCGATTTAAGTCCTGGAACATGTCCTGGTGACGTTTCCTGGTGTGCATAATTTTCTGTAGAAAAGAAGGATTTTTGGGGTTTTTATTTTTTATTTTCTACTCTATAAAAACAAAGGCGACACACAACAGTTATGCTATAAACAGTCCCGGGACAAAATCATCCAGTGCCCAGGGTTCAAAGATGGCCAATTGCTGCCCCCTTCATTATGTGCGAGTAGAGGAAGAGGAGAGAGAGCACAGCCAGCACCTCCTCCCGGCTCTCTCCTCCTCTCATTGCCACTTCCAGCGATTGGCTGACAGAAGTAGTGATGCCGCTGTCACTACTCTTGTCAGCCTTATCGTAGAAGGAATTTGCGGCACCCCCATCCCTATAATACACTCTGCGCCCAGGGAAGCCACCCCTTCTGCCCACCCCATGTCCCGGCCCTGGCTATAAATAGGGCTGCCATCATAAATCTTGGGGCCCCTGTACAGCCTTCCTGACAGGGCCCCCTTCCCTCAGCCTGGGTGGGTGTGGGGCCCCAAACACGCCTCCAGCTGCAGGAACAATCCACTCATTCGTGCAGCCAGAGTACCTGTGTGAATGAACCCCTAATTATGTCCTTTTTTCTAACAATGTATTGTTTTTTTTACAGTTTTGTTATTTTTTTTAGATTACAGCTGTGTGTGTGTGTGTGTGTGTGTGTGGGGGGGGGCTTTAGTGAAATATCAGGGGTACATAGACCCCCGATCTTTCATTTTTTAGACAGAGAAAGAGATTGAGGACACAGATTCCCAATCCCTGCCTCTGCAACCTCAGCTGCCCTGCAGGTGAATGAACAGGAACCGCTCTGCACAGAGACTCCCTGTTCATTCACAAAGTTTCCTATGCTTCAGTTATGAATGAACACAGGAGCGATCAGTACCACTCACTCGCTGTGTTCATTCAGGAAAGAAAAGGGCCGGTACCGGTTTTCCACCCCCTGCTCTCCATCCTGAAACTGATCCCCTTTGTACACACAGTAGCTGACAGCCGGTAGGAGGGAGAGGAGGAGAGTCCCAACAGTGCTGCAGGGGAAGGGAACACAGGGGGATTGGAGCTGTAGGGGAAGGGGATCCTGGACAGGAGAGGGGGCAGGGGCCACCAAATCCCTGAAACCGATCCCCTGTGGCTCCCCCTGCAGCAGCTTACAGAAGGTGGGACAGAGAGGAGGAGAAGCCAGAAATGCTGCAGAGGAAGGGGAACATAGCGGGATTGGAGCTGTGGAGGAAGGGGATCCTGGAAGGGAGAGGGGGCAGAGGCCACTCAATCCCTGAAACTGATCCCTCGTGGCTCCCCCTGCAGCAGCTTACAGCCAGTGGGGGGGGGGGGGGAGAGGAGGAGACGCCCAACAGTGCTGCAGGTGAAGGGGAATACAGGGGGATTGTAGCTGCTAGGGAAGGGGATACTGGACAGGAGAGAGGCCAGAGGCCACCCAATCCTTGAAACCGATCCCCTGTGGCTCCCCCTGCAGCAGCTGACAGCTGGTGGGAGGGAGAGGAGGAGATGCCAGCTGGGCTGTAGGGAGGGAAGTGCCTGTACCGTAAAGTGGCCCTCCGTTAAACTGATGGGGCCCCTCGTACAGGAGAACTGGTGCTACCCCCTTATCGGCAGCCCTCTTCTACCTGTTTAGCCAACCACATCCAACCCTCCAAGGTAGACTCCTGTCTGGTTGGTGGCTGTGACAAGCTTTGAGACATTTACTTTATGTCAAGCTTTTTGTATGGAAGTGGTGGGTGTGGCTGGGAACCACTCTCCAGCATCACAAGCAGGTATTGCCAGATCACCTGATTGCTAATAAAAAGGGGGAGGGGCAGTAAATTATTGCTTGTCCTCTTTGTGGAAGCAGTAATCTCTCTGCAGAGCTCCGACACCCCCCCCCCTGTCAGAGCTAGAACTCTCCAATCAGCATGAGGTTTGGCGATTGGAGCGCTCTAGCTCTGACTCAGCAAGGGGCATGGCAAAACCTCTGCAGAGAGACCACTGCTTCCACACAGTGAGAAAATACCTTCTCTGCCGCATGCTGGCAGGGGACAGGCTTCTCTTATAATTCTGCGGCTGCTTTAAAAAAAAAAAAAATAGCTGTAAGGCCCTATTCACACTTTGCATAGAGGGGACTTGCGTTCCCGCTTAGGATTTTGTGTGGCCGATTTTCACACAATTCCGCGTGTCACGCTTGGAGCAGCCAATTCACTTCAGTGGGTCGCCCTGTGTGCGTTTCTCACCCAAAAAAAAAGCTCCGGCTCCTTTTTCGGTGACAGGATTTCATGCGATTTTAAAAGGCGCATTTTGCCGCTGTTGCAGCGGGATTCTGCGACAATCTCGGCAAAATCGCAGCGCGTTTGGGTGTCTAATTTAGAACAAGTGGCGCGTTGCATGTTTTGCAGCCATTCCCACGTCATTTTGGAATCATGGGCAGAATCGCGCCGATTTCGCCCGTGATTACCAATCGCCAAGTGTGAATGGGGCCTAAGTGTAACGCTTCACAATTTTGGGAAATAGTTTATTGATTAAAAACCAAAAAGTATAAAAAATACGTTCATTTTTTTTTTTTTTTTTTAAATCTTACAAAATGTTTAAAAAATTACAACTTACCTCAAAATCTAGTTCTGCATACCGCGACTTTCTTCTCTGTAAATGCAAACAAAAGGAAAACACATGAGATCTCCCCCAATGAGGACCTGAGGTCACCAGATCAAATAATCATAATTACAAATGTCTGCTAAAATAAAGATTTGAGGCATTATCACGGGTATGGTAGTGTTTTTTTTTTCTTTACTTACCTCCTGATGTTTATTAGGTTTTTGTATTTCTATTTCCCTTTTTTTTTTTTTGTATTTTTTTCTTATTTCAGTTTTTTTTTTTTTTTTTTTTAGCTGTTCTTTTCTTGATTTTTGTATATTTTGATATTATTTGGATAATAAAGCTGGTATAACTGAATTTGCTTGAAATTTTTTAAAACTTTTTTAAAATTGTAATTATTTTTTATTTTACCATATTAGGTCACCCGCAAAGTAATTTTTTTTTTTATTTTCGAGTGACCTAACATGGCCAAAAAACCAAAACAAAAAAAAAGACCCCTGCAGCCAGCAACAATAGATTGCAACAATAGACCCCCACTGGAAACAATAGAACCAGATCAAATATTCATAATTACAAATGTGTGCTAAAATAAAGATTTGAGGCACTATCACTGGTATGGTAGTTGCCTATTTTTTTTTTTTTTGCTTACCTCCTGATGTTTATTAGGTTTTTGTATTTTTATTTCCCACTTTTTAGTATTTTGTTTGTTCTTGATTTTGGTATATTTTGATATTATTTGGACAATAAATCTGTTATACCAGAATTTGTTTTACATTTATTTATTTATTTATTTTTTAACCATATTAGGTCACTCGCAAAGTAATTTTTTATTTATTTATTTTTAATTTTCAAGTGACCTAAAATGGCCAAAAAAAAAATACATATATATATTTTTTTTAAAAAAAGGCATACATAGTTTTTGTTCCATGTATCCCTATAGGACTAGATGACTTTTGAACGGTTTATTCTGTTATAATGGAATATTTATTTATATGAATTTATTTCTTGAATCATATATGTGAATACAGTGCCGCTGCAAATTTATGTCCAGCCAAAGATTTGTATTTTCTTAGTTTCGGCTAAAATAGGGAAGGATTAGAACCCCTGTTAGGTTTTAACTGCTATCTGCGGCTCTGCCCCCTTGTCTCCACCAACTACCCACCCCCCAAGTACCGCCCCTTTTAGAAAATACAGAACTAAATATTATTTCTTGGTGCTAATTAATTTGTATGGAATTTTCTAATGAAAGGCAGTAAAATATATATCCCTGCAGCCAGCAAAAATAGACCCCCCCAGCAATAGACCCCCCAGCAACAATAGATCCCCCCAGCAACAATAGACCCCCCCCAGCAATAGACCCCCCAGCAACAATAGATCCCCCCAGCAACAATAGACCACATCCAGCAATAGACCCCCCCCCGGCAACAATAGATCCCTCCCAGCAACAATAGACCCCTCCACAACCCCCACCAGCAACAATAGATCTTCCAGTAGCCAGCATCTATAGACTCTCCAGCAACAATAGACCCCGCCCTCAGCAGTAGATGACCTCCAGGAACAATAGATCCCCCACCACAAGCAACAGATCTCTCCAGAAACAATAGATCACCCCACAGCAAAGTACCCCCCCCCCCACCACCATCAACAGAACATATCCACTCCAGCAATAATAGACCCCCACCAGCAACAATATATTTCCCAGCAGCCAGCATCAATAGACTTTCCAGCAGCAAGCAACAATAGACCCCTCCCTCAACAGTAGATCTCTACCATCAACATTTGACCTTCTGCAACAATAGATCCCCCACCACAAGCAACAGACCTCCTTCCCCGCAACAATAGATCGCCCCACAACAAAGTACCCCTCACCATCGACAGATCCACCCCAGCAACAATATACCCCCCACCAGCAACACTAGATTACCCAGCAGCCAAAATCAATCAACTTTCCAGCAGCAAACAACAATAGACCCCTCCCCTCAACAGTAGATCTCTCCTATCAACAATTGACCATAAACATTATTATAAGCATAAAACATAAGATCCCACAATGGTTCCATAAGGTACAGAGGTCACAATATCAGACACCTGTTCAAGAGATGAGCAGATGGAGGTCTTAATTATCACAATTAACACTAGGACTGCACCCTATGAGGTATACAATGGGACTGCACCCTAGGAGGTATACAATGGGACTTCACCCTAGGAGGTATACAATGGGACTGCCCCCTAGGAGGTATACAATGGGACTTCACCCTAGGAGGTATACAATGGGACTGCACCCTAGGAGGTATACAATGGGACTTCACCCTAGGAGGCCTATAATGGGACTGCCCCCTAGGAGGTATACAATGGGACTTCACCCTAGGAGGCCTATAATGGGACTGCCCCCTAGGAGGCATACAATGGGACTGCACCCTAGGAGGTATACAATGGGACTTCATCCGAGGAGGTATACAATGGGACTTCACCCTAGGAGGCCTATAATGGGACTGCCCCCTAGGAGGTATACAATGGGACTTCATCCGAGGAGGTATACAATGGGACTTCACCCTAGGAGGTATACAATGGGACTGCACCCTAGGAGGTATACAATGGGACTGCACCCTAGGAGGTATACAATGGGACTGCACCCTAGGAGGCCTATAATGGGACTGCCCCCTAGGAGGTATACAATGGGACTGCACCCTAGGAGGTATACAATGGGACTGCCCCCTAGGAGGTATACAATGGGACTTCATCCGAGGAGGTATACAATGGGACTTCACCCTAGGAGGAATACAATGGGACTGCACCCTAGGAGGTATACAATGGGACTGCACCCTAGGAGGTATACAATGGGACTGCCCCCTAGGAGGTATACAATGGGACTTCATCCGAGGAGGTATACAATGGGACTTCACCCTAGGAGGAATACAATGGGACTGCACCCTAGGAGGTATACAATGGGACTGCACCCTAGGAGGTATACAATGGGACTGCCCCCTAGGAGGTATACAATGGGACTGCACCCTAGGAGGTATACAATGGGACTTCACCCTAGGAGGTATACAATGGGACTGCACCCTAGGAGGCCTATAATGGGACTGCCCCCTAGGAGGTATACAATGGGACTGCCCCCTAGGAGGTATACAATGGGACTGCACCCTAGGAGGTATACAATGGGACTGCACCCTAGGAGGCATACAATGGGACTGCACCCTAGGAGGCCTATAATGGGACTGCCCCGTAGGAGGTATACAATGGGACTGCACCCTATGAGGTATACAATGAGACTGCACCCTATGAGGTATACAATGAGACTGCACCCTATGAGGTATACAATGAGACTGCACCCTATGAGGTATACAATGGGACTGCACACTATGGGGTATACAATGGGAATGCACCCTATGAGGTATACAATGGGACTGCACCCTAGGAGGTATACAATGGGACTGCACCCTATGAGGTATACAATGGGACTGCACCCTAGGAGGTATACAATGGGACTGCACCCTAGGAGGTATACAATGGGACTGCACCCTAGGAGGTATACAATGGGACTTCACCCTAGGAGACATACAATGAGACTGCACCCTAGGAGGTATACAATGGGACTGCACCCTAGGAGGTATACAATGGGACGTCACCCTAGGAGGTATACAATGGGACCTCACCCTAGGAGGTATACAATGAGACTGCACCCTAGGAGGTATACAATGGGACGCCACCCTAGGAGGTATACAATGGGACCTCACCCTAGGAGGCATACAATGGGACTGCACCCTAGGAGACATACAATGAGACTGCACCCTAGGAGGTATACAATGGGACGTCACCCTAGGAGGCACACAATGGGACTGCACCCTAGGAGGAATACCATGGGACTTCACCCTAGGAGGTATACAATGGGACTTCCCCCTAGGAGGTATACAATGGGACTGCACCCTAGGAGGAATACCATGGGACTTCACCCTAGGAGGTATACAATGGGACTGCCCCCTAGGAGGTATACAATGGGACTTCACCCTAGGAGGTATACAATGGGACTGCCCCCTAGGAGATATACAATGGGACTTCACCCTAGGAGATATACAATGGGACTGCACCCTAGGAGGTATACAATAGGACTGTACCCTAGGAGGTATACAATGGGACTGCACCCTAGGAGGTATACAATGGGACTGCCCCCTAGGAGGTATACAATGGGACTTCACCCTAGGAGGTATACAATGGGACTGCCCCCTAGGAGGTATACAATGGGACTTCACCCTAGGAGGTATACAATGGGACTTCACCCAAGGAGGTATACAGTGGGACTGCCCCCTAGGAGGCATACAGTGGGACTTCACCCTAGGAGTTATACAATGGGACTTCACCCTAGGAGGTATACAATGGGACTTCACCCTAGGAGGTATACAATGGGACTTCACCCTAGGAGGTATACAATGGACTGCACCCTAGGAGGTATACAATGGGACTTCACCCTAGGAGGTATATAATGGGACTTCACCCTAGGAGGTATACAATGGGACTTCACCCTAGGAGGTATACAATGGGACTTCACCCTAGGAGGCATACAATGGGACTTCACCCTAGGAGGTATACAATGGGACTTCACCCAAGGAGGTATACAATGGGACTGCACCATAGGAGGTATACAATGGGACTGCACCCTAGGAAGTATACAGTGGGACTTCACCCTAAGAGGAATACAATGGGACTTTACCCTAGGAGGCATACAATGGGACTGCACCCCAGGTGGTATACAATGGGACTTCACCCTAGGAGGTATACAATGGGACTGCAACCTAGGAGGCATACAATGGGACTGCACCCTAGGAGGCATACAATGGGACTGCACCCTAGGAGGTATACAATGGGACTGCACCCTAGGAGGTATGCAATGGGACTTCACCCAAGGAGGTATACAATGGGACTGCCCCCTAGGAGGCATACAATGGGACTGCACCCTAGGAGGTATGCAATGGGACTGCACCCTAGGAGGTATACAATGGGACTTCACCCTAGGAGGCATACAATGAGTCTTCACCCTAGGAGGTATACAATGGGACCTCACCCTAAGAGGAATACAATGGGACTTAACCCTAGGAGGCATACAATGGGACTGCACCCTAGGAGGTATACAATGGGACTGCACCCTAGGAGGTATACAATGGGACTGCCCCCTAGGAGGTATACAGTGGGACTTCACCCTAGGAGGTATACAATGGGACTGCACCCTAAGGGAGAATACAGTGGGACTTCACCCTAGGAGGTATACAATGGGACTGCATCCTAGGAGGTATACAATGGGACTGCACCCTAGGAGGCATACAATGGGACCTCACCCTAAGAGGAATACAATGGGACTTAACCCTAGGAGGCATACAATGGGACTGCACCCTAGGAGGTATACAATGGGACTGCCCCCTAGGAGGTATGCAATGTGACTTCACCCTAGGAGGTATACAATGGGACTGCCCCCTAGAAGGCATACAATGGGACTGCACCCTAGGAGGTATACAATGGGACTGCACCCTAGGAGGTATACAATGGGACTTCACCCTAGGAGGTATACAATGGGACTTCACCCTAGGAGGTATACAATGGGACTGCACCCTAGGAGGCATACAATGGGAAGTCACCCTAGGCGGTATACAATGAGACTTCACCCTAGGAGGTATACAATGGGACTGCACCCTAGGAGGTATACAATGGGACTACACCCTAGGAGGTATACAATGGGACTGCACCCTAGGAGGTATACAATGGGACTTCACCCTAGGAGGTATACAATGGGACCTCACCCTAAGAGGAATACAATGGGACTTAACCCTAGGAGGCATACAATGGGACTGCCCCCTAGGAGGCATACAATGGGACTGCACCCTAGGAGGTATACAATGGGACTGCACCCTAGGAGGTATACAATGGGACTTCACCCTAGGAGGTATACAATGGGACTGCACCCTAGGAGGTATACAATGGGACTGCACCCTAGGAGGTATACAATGGGACTGCACCCTAGAAGGTATAAAATGGGACTGCACCCTAGGAGGTATACAATGGGACTTCACCCTAGGAGGTATACAGTGGGACTGCACCCTAGGAGGTATACAATGGGACTGCACCCTAGAAGGTATAAAATGGGACTGCACCCTAGGAGGTATACAATGGGACTTCACCCTAGGAGGTATACAATGGGACTGCAACCTAGGAGGCATACAATGGGACTGCAACCTAGGAGGTATACAATGGGACTGCACCCTAGGAGGCATACAATGGGACTGCACTCTAGGAGGCATACAATGGGACTGCACCTTAGGAAACATACAATGGGACTTCACCCTAGGAGGTATACAATGGGACTTCACCCTAGGAGGTATACAATGGGACTTCACCCTAGGAGGTATACAATGGGACTGCACCCTAGGAGGCATACAATGGGACTGCACCCTAGGAGGTATACAATGGGACTGCACCCTAGGAGGCATACAACGGGACTTCACCCTAGGAGTCATACAATGGGACTTCACCCTAGGAGGCATACAATGGGACTTCACCCTAGGAGGTATACAATGGGACTTCACCCTAGGAGGTATACAATGGGACTGCACCCTAGGAGGCATACAATGGACACAGACACAGGGTGACTTACACATAAGAGGGGCCTGGGGAGCTGAAAAAGGAAGGAGTTTCCCGACCGCTCTAAGGTAAGCTGGGTTCCACGAGGCCTCCACCCAAGGTTTTTTATTATATCAATGTTGATGCATTTACCAAGGTGGACTATGACTTTAAGGTAACTTTCAAGGGTGCAATAAACTTTAAATGCCCCCTGTTAGTTTGTAATAATAAAAATAAATGATAAAAGTGAAATAAACGAAATTCAGGTGACAGTATATTATTGCAATTGTAATCTTCAATCATGTCACTGAGGGCACTTTGATCATCCCCAGTAAATTGTTCTCACCTCTAAAGAGCTCATCGATAGCGTTGAGATGTTCTCGTTTTTTGGGACAATACCCGTTGTCCCTAATTCTGCCTTTTCACACAGCCCCATTGGTATCTGAGAATCGCTGGGGTGCAGCTGATGCTTCTGCATTGGAGAACCCTGCTCGGGACATTTCATGCCCATACGTTCCCTTGGTGGACTCTTCACCATGTAGGTGGGATCGCCCATGTTGAGATGAATGAGTCGGGTCTGCGGCATCTGGTCAATGTTCATGCTGTATTTGCTGTCCTCCTTTGGCTTGGCCCTCAAGGTGGCCGTGTTGCTGGGTAAAATGACGTAGCTGGTGTCCATTGACTGCTCCTGCGCTCTGGTGAGCTCTGAGTCTAACTTTTTAAAGATGTCCCCTTCGCACATGTACATGGGCTTCGGGGGCTGGTTTTTGTCTTTTTTTAGGGTGAGCGTGTGGTTATTATATTCGTTGAGATTAATGCTTCCAAGATAATGCGGGGACCCTTGAAGATGCATTTTGGAGACGTTGGCTGGAAGACTGTTGAAGTTCGATCCCTTTTGGTGGTTCTTCATCTTTTCTTCATCTTGCAGTGATGGGCGTTTTAAAGTCCCCGTAATGGTAGATGTCCTACATGTTGAGATGTCTTTGCTAAGGGCTGGAGAAGAAAGAGAACAAAATTAAAAAAAAAATCAGTGTTTTGCACACAAATATTTACATCATGCATACATATATAACAAGTAAGACTGTATACGTACAGAAGAGAAAATGGAAATGCAAAGATTGGGCAGACATGAAAGTGTTTTCTTTCCAAAAATTGTAACGTAGGGAAAGCTTAATGCTTAATGACCATGTTTCATATCCAAAATTCTTTGAAGCCCAATGTTTATACTGTATTTGCTGTCCTCCTTTGGCTTGGCCCTCAATTTGGCCATGTTGCTGGGTAAAATGGAGTAGCTGGTGTCCATTAACTGCCCCTGGACAGTCAAAAACTTGCTCAGTGCTGAGCAACATGACCATGTTCCCCATCCAAGATTCTTTAAATCCCCATGCTCATGCTGTATTTGCTGTCCTTCTTCGGCTTGGCCTCAAGGTGGCCATGTTGCTTGGCAAAATGACATAGCTGGTGTCCATTGACTGTTTCTGCACAGTCAAGAACTTGCTCAATGCTGAGCAATATGCCCATGTTCTTAAACCAAGGTTCTTTGAAGCAGGGGTCTCAAACTGGTGGCCTCAAGTCCCATGAGGCATTGCAAGGCTGAAAGTTACAAGCATGACTCCCACAGGCAGAGGCATGATGGGACTTGTAGTTTCGCAACAGCTGGAGGGCCGCCAGTTTGAGACCCCTGCTAAAGCTTAAACATTTTTTATTTTTAGTTTTCTATACAGTGGGCATGTGGGCATGTGCCATATTGTCTGTCAAGTTTTTGTTGCTTTCTGTGTCTTTGCTTCCTGTGCCTGTAACACCTATACAAGAAATGTGGGAATAACCTGGTCATAGACCACAGAAGGGCAGTAGATGTGTAGCCTTGTTTAGCCAGGGCAATTCCACACCAGCTGATCTTGGAAGACAGAGTGTTCAGACAAGGTTTTTAAACCTCCCTTTATATTTCCTTCTCAAGCCTGGCCAGGTAGGGGTGCCCAATGGTGACCACAGAAATGTTAATGGATAGATCAGAAAATGTGTGTGTGGGGGGGGGCGGTGTCATTTCTATGGTTACCATCGGACACCTCTGGATGTTTAATGGTGACCCCTGGATGGCCTGTGTCATATCTATGCTCACCATTGGACACCCCTGGCTGGCTGGTGTCATTTATATGCTTACCATCAGACACCTCTGACTGGCCAGTCATGTGTGCCTGATGGTGACCCCTGCTTGGCCAGTGTTATTTCTATGGTCACCATCAGACATCTCTGGCTGGCCAGTCAGGGGTGTCCAATGGAGACCCCTGGCTGGCTGGTGTCATTTCTATGGTTACGATAGGACGACCTTGTCTGGCCAGTCAGGGGTGTCCAATGGTGACCCCCCTGGCTGGTTGGTGTCATTTATATGGTTACAATTGGATGACCCTGGCTGGCCAGTCAAGTGTGTCCAATGGTGAACCCTGCCTGGAGGCTGTCATTTCTGTGGTTACTATCGGACACCTCTGGCTGGCGAGTAAGAGGTGTCCAATGGTGACCCCCGGGTGACTGGCGTCATTTCTAAAGTCACCATCGGACCCCCTGGCTGGCCCGTCAGGGGTGTCCAATGCTTAACACTGCCAGGCCGGTGTTATTTCTATGGTCACCATTGGACACTTCTGGCTGGCCAGCCAGGGGTGTGTAATGGTGACCCCTGGATAGCTGGTATCATTTCTATGGTAACCATTGGACACCTCTGGCTGGCCAGTCAGAGGTGTCCAATAGTGTCTTCTGGCTGGCTGGTGTAATTTCTATGCATACCATCGGACACCTCTAACTGGCCAGTCAGGGGTGTCCAATAGTGACCCTTGGCTCGCTGGTGTCATTTCTATGGCCCTCCATCGTATATCTCTGGCTGGCCAGTCAGGGGTGTCCAATAGTGACCCCTGGGTGGCTGATGTCATTTATATGCTTACCATTAGACACCTCTAGCTGGCCAGTCAGGTGTGTCTGATGGTGACCCCTGCCTGGCCGGGGTTGTTTCTATGGTCACCATCAGACATCTCTGGCTGGCCAGTATGAGGTGCCCAATAGTGACCCCTGGCTGGGTGGTGTCATTCCTATGGTTACTATTGGACACCTCTGACTGGCCGGGGGGGGCGGGGAGGTGACCAGGCTGTAATTGCTCAACTGCAGGAATGAAAAATCAGGTCTCCAGTCCACACCCGTGCTGTAATACTCCAGGACTGGATGGACAGAAACTTTGGCAGATAAAACGGCTCTCATAGACCAACTTTGACTATTTAACTTTTTATCTGAAGTCTAACTTTAATTTGAATCTGGATTTTTTTTTCTTCCTTTTTATACTAGAAATGAAACAGATGAGATCTCATCATCACAAAGCCGAGAAGAGAAAAGCATATTTCCAATTATAAATTCCATCATTCCGGCCTCCATTAAGACGCATTTTTCCCCGCAGACTTCGCTTCCTTGCAAATTATTACTCTTACTCCGTCCTCCGGAAGATCAAATAAAGATTCTCTCAGCTTTCCTCATACAGTAATTAATCCATCAACAAAACGGTTACCTGCTTTATCTCATTTACCGGTTTATTTCACTATGAAGGTCCGTTATCGAAGGAAAAAATTATCTTTTAAAGGGTAACTCCGCTTTCATGAAAAAAATTATAGCAAAAAAAAAAGAAAAATGTACTGCACAGGCGATACCGTTTAATGTTATCAAAAATGATCTTTCCTTTTCAATATGCAGCCACTGAAATTTTCTGTAAAATTCTATGCAATATGGCAGCCTGGAGGTGTTCTGAACACTGATGGTACATGGAACAAAAAACTATTTTTTTGTTGATAGTGCAAAAAATAAAAACCACAGAGGTGATCAGACACCACTAAAAGAAAGCTTTATTTGTGGGAAAAAAAGGACAAAAATTGTATTTGGGTACAGAGTCGCACGACCGCGCAATTGTCAGTTACAGTAATGCAGCGGCGTATCGCAAAAAAATGGCTGGTTAATACAATTCCTGTAATAGGCTAACAATGCTGTTCCTCCATAGATACAGTGAGTGAGCGTTGCCACTCTAGGTTAGGAAGTATTATTTTAGATACTGTATAATAATGAATATACACAGTATCTCACAAAAGAAAGTACACCCCTCACATTTGTGTAAATCTTTTCTTATTTATTTATTTATTTCAGGTACTTATATAGCGCCGTCAATTTACGCAGTGCTTTACATATACATTGTACATTCACATCAGTCCCTACCCTCAAGGAGCTTACAATCTAAGGTCCCTAACTCACATTCATACATACTAGGGACAATTTAGACAGGATCCAATTAACCTACCGGCATGTCTTTGGAGTGTGGGAGGAAACCGGAGTACCCGGAGGAAACCCACGCAGACACAGGGAGAACATGCAAACTCCAAGCAGGTAGTGTCATGGTTGGGATTCGAACCAGTGACCCTTCTTACTGCTAGGCGAGAGTGCTACCCACTACACCACTGTGCTGCCCAACACCACTCTATCTTTTCATGTGACAACACTGAAGAAATGACACTTGTCTACAATGTAAAGTAGTGAGTGTACAGCTTGTATAACAGTGTAAATTTGCTGTCCCCTCAAAATAACTCACACACAGCCATTAATGTCTAAACCGCTGGAAACAAAAGTCAGTACACCCCTAAGTGAAAATCTCCAAATTGGGCCCAAAGTGTCAAAATTTTGTGTGGCCGCCATTATTTTCCAGCACTGCCTTAACCCTCTTGGGCATGGAGGTCACCAGAGCTTCACAGGTTGTCACTGGAGTCCTCTTCCCCTCCTCCATGATGACATCACAGAGCTGGTGGATGTTAGAGACCTTGCGCTCTCCAACTTCCGTTTGAGGATGCCCCACAGATGATCAATAGGGTTTAGGTCTGGAGACATGCTTGGCCAGTCCATCACCTTTACCCTCAGCTTCTTTAGCAAGGCAGTGGTCATATTGGTGGTGTGTTTGGGGTGGTTATCATGTTGGAATACTGCCCTGCGGCCCAGTCTCTGAAGGGAGGATCATGCTCTGCTTCAGTATGTCACAGTACATGTTGGCATTCATGGTTCCCTCAATGATCTGTAGATCCCCAGTGCCGGCAGCACTCATGCAGCCCCAGACCATGACACTCCCACCACCATGCTTGACTGTAGACAAGACACACTTGTCTTTGTCCTCCTCATCTGGTTGCCCCCACACACGCTTGTCACCATCTGAACCAAATACGTTTATCTTGGTCTCATCAGACCACAGGACATGGTTCCAGTAATCCATGTCCTTAGTCTGCTTGTCATCAGCAAACTGTTTCTGGGCTTTCTTGTGCATCATCTTTAGAAGAGGCTTCCTTCTGGGATGACAGCCATACACACCAATTTGATGCAGTGTGCGGCGTATGGTCTGAGCACTGACAGGCTGACCCCCCACCCCTACAACCTCTGCAGCAATGCTGGCAGCACTCATACATCTATTTCCCAAAGACAACCTCTGGATATGACGCTGAGCACGTGACCTCAACTTCTTTGGTGGACCATGGCGAGGCCTGTTCTGAGTGGAACCTGTCCTGTTATACCGCTGTATGGTCTTGGCCACCGTGCTGCAGATCAGTTTCAGGGTCTTGGCAATCTTCTTATAGCCTAGGCCATCTTTATGTAGAGCAACAATTCTTTTTTTCAGATCCCCAGAGAGTTCTTTGCCATGATGTGCCATGTTGTACTTCCAGTGACCAGTATGAGAGAGTGAGAGCGATAACACCAAATTTAACACACCTGCTCCCCATTCACACCTGAGACCTTGTAACACTAACGAGTCACATGACACCGGGGGGAGGGAAAATGGCTAATTGGGCCCAATTTGGAGATTTTCACTTAGGGGTGTACTGACTTTTGTTGCCAGCGGTTTAGACATTAATGGCTGTGTGTTGAGTTATTTTGAGGGGACAGCAAATTTACACTGTTATACAAGCTGTACACTCACTACTTTACATTGTAGACAAGTGTCATTTCTTCAGTGTTGTCACATGAAAAGATAGAAGAAAAGATTTACAGAGATGTGACTGAGGGGCGTACTTACTTTTGTCAGATACTGTATAATTATATATATATATATATATATATAT